>NW_016813639.1:99939-144261 GCF_001698545.2 Rhinopithecus bieti
CCCAGCCGTGTTTCTATTTTAATTTGTTTCAAGAATTTTAAAATTTTCTTAATGTTTTCATTGACCTACTGGTTATTCAGGAGCATGTTGTTTGATTTCCACGTATTTGTATGATTCCCAAATTTCTTCTTGTTATTGCTTTCTAGTTTTATTCCACCATGCTCAGAGAAGATATTTAATATGATTTTGATATTTTTGAAATTTTTAAGACTTGTTTTGTGACCTAAAATGTGGTCTATCCTTGAGAAGATCCATGTGCTGAGGAAAAGAATGTGTATTCTGCAGCTGTTGGGTGAAATGTTCTGTAAATATCTAGGTCCATTTGATCTATAGTGCAGATTAATTCCAATGCTACTTTGTTGATTTTCTGTCTTTATCTGTCCAATGCTGAAAGTGTCCAATGCTGAAATCAACAGCCATTATTATACTGGAGTCTATCTCTTTCTTTATCTCTAGTAATATTTGCTTTACATAACTAGGTGATCCAGTGTTGGGTGTATATATATTTACAATCATTATATCCTCTTGATGAATGAACCCCTCTATCATTATATAATGACCTTTTTTGTCTTTTTTTATAGCTTTTGTCTTGAAATTTATTTTGTCTAGAAATCTATTTTGTCTAATATATGTGTAGCTACTCCTGCTCCTTTTGTTCTCCATTCACATAGAATATCTTTTCCCATTCCTTTATTTTCAGCATATGTGTGTCTTTATAGGTGAAATGTATTTCTTGCAGACCACACATCGATCACTGGGTCTTGTTTTTTAAAATACATTTAGCACCTCAAGAGCAATTCCTCAGAGCCCAGCACAGCATCAAGATTTGCCCAGGAAGTGCAGTCCTTGTGACCTGGACTGCATTTCAAGTTTATTTAGAACCCCCAGAGCACTTTATCCCACAGTGTTGGGGCTAGCCAGAACTCAGGTTCCACCCACTGGCATGGACAATTCCCCTCTGGCTAGGGCTGGTCTAAATGCTCCCTCCATGAGCACCAACTGAATTTCTACCCAGTAGTGCTTTCCATTGTGACAGGCAGCACTGAAGTCCATTACAAAGCCCCACAGTCACTTTTCTCTCCCTCCCCAAAGCACACATATTCTCTCTCTGTTGCCACGTGGCTACTGCTGGGGGATGGAGGAGGGATGGTTCTGACAATCCAGGACTGTCTTTCCTACCCTCTGCAGTGCCTCTTTCCTTGCTATGATGTTAAAACCAGGGACTGTGATTGCAAACTCGATTTTTGGTTCTTATGAAGGTGCTTTCTTTTGTGAATAGTTGTTCAGTTTGGTGTTCCTGTTGGAGGGGATGATTGCTAGAGGGTTCTATTCAGCCATCTTGCTCTGCCTCCAGGATTTTTTTTTTTTAACAAGATGTATTTGTACAGAATTCTCTCAGCTATGACTCCCTGTTGAAGAATTTTCTTTCTGGTATAGGGAAGGCATGTTTTGCATGGGAGGTTTTAGCTCTTGTTTTCAAGGAGGGAAAGGGAAGATTAGAATACACTTCTTGCATCTGCCATTTTTCAAGTGTCTTTAGCTTAAAGTAATCCTCATACCAAAGTGGCATATTTTGGAGTGGCATATTCTGCTACTCTTTGTTACCATTACATGAATTTCCAGTCTGAAGTCAATTAAGGTTACTTTTAGTTTGTTTGTGGTTCACCAGTTTTTAGAAGGAATAGATCTGCTGAATGAGGTTTTAAGCAAAATCTTGAAATTCTTTTAACTATAAATGGATTTTTATGCTAACAGAGAGAGTCGCGCACCATATTGACCTCAGGAACCTAGTCTTACCTATCCAGTTTGCACATAGACGGACTTGGAAACAAAAGCATGAACACTCACTGTAAATTTGAGAGGGCTGATTAGTTTCTTAAATGATTTTCTCAGGTGTTGGAGTTACACAAAGAAAGCTAATTGTTAAACTATGCAAATCTTGGCTCCTTCAAATGAAGATGCAACAATTATTTAATTTAGAAACCACCCCACCATAATATTGGATTGTAATAATAAGTAAATTAGATCACATTTGGGTAGCAATCCCTAGGAAAAAAATGGCCAAAAAAGACCAAATCTTCCCCATTCTCATTTACTGTGGTGGAATTACTGGCAAAACTATTGCAAATCCGGGCTTTACAATCTCTTTTTATTAAATCCACAAATGAATGTGAAATACGGGCGTATGTATAGCTTTCAGGGGGCCGTCAAATTGATGGGATATATGATTAAGGTGAGATAACATACACACACAATTAGATATTCTAAGCAGGTCTTATTATGGAGAAAGATGAATGTTAAGAGAAATAAGTTATTTCATGTGTCTGGAAGCCCAGACACCCTCATATTAATTCTAATCCACATAAATTTCTCCCAAGTGACTTTGTTGTAATGCTGCACAGTAAAATCAAGTCTAAAATCTCACACCCAAGAAGAATGATTTTAATAAATGCCAGGTTTCCTGTAAACGAGTGATGTTAAAACTCTAGGTGAAGTTGTGTCCAATTCTCTGCTCTTACTCACACTTCCTACGATGTTCTGAGAAGAGCCCTTTCAGTTATACAATTTCTTTATCTGTGAAACGGGCTAACAGTGATGCCTGCTGCATAGGATTGTTGTAAAGATTGATTAGGTTACTTTAAGTAAAGCCTAGAGTACATAATCATTGTTCTAGGTGTTCCCTATTTTTATTTGTATTATCGCCTCAGTCTACATACTGTGGAGAATTTTCAGAAATTTGCAAGTAGGAAACTGGAGATTTTACCTTACAGGACTAAATAGTATTAGATAAATTTAATCTGCCTGATGACTAAATGACAAAAATGTTAGAGACAGCTAGTTTTAAACAAAATCAGTGTTAAATATTTCATTTTATTTAAATAACACTTGTCTCGGAGCTGGTTTTGAGTCCAGGCATAAAGCAACAAGCTCCTGAAGCACATAGTGTTGTGTTTTGAGGAATAGTAGTATTATGTATGGAACTAGAAATGTATCCCCTTCATCTAGGGACTAGGCTTCTGCAATGGATGAGAGGTCCAGATACTCCAGAAGGACTGTCTTCATGCTAAAAAGAAGTTCAAAGATGCTACCGCCAACCTTGCCACTATCATGTCATGTTGTTCTCTGCCTTTCCCCCACAGACTCTGTGTGTGTGTGTGTGTGTACTAAAGACTTACCCTTCTGAAATACAATATTCACATCTTGCATTTATAAGATTTATAAGCCTAGTAGTGTAAGTCTGCTGATTTTGTTTTCATTAAAGATTATCTTTAGTTCCTTTGCATTTTCTTTTTTTTTTTTTTTTTATTTTTTTGAGACGGATCTCGCTTCTGCTCGCCATAGGCTGCGAGTGCAGCTGCGCGCGATCTCGAGCCGCCACTGCAAGCTCCGCTTCCCGGTTCCCGCCATTCTACTGGCACAGGCTCTGGGAGTGCTGGACTACAGCGCGGGCCCGCCACCGGCGCCCGGCTAATTTTTTGTATTTTTTTTTTTTTTTTTAGTAGAAGACGTGGTTTCACCGTGCGCGTCTCGATCTCCCTGACCTGTGATACCGCCCCGTCTTGGCCTCCCAAAAGTGAGCTGCGGCATTACAGGGCCGTGAGCCACCGCGCCCGGCCTAGTTCCTTTGCCATTTTCCATAAATTTTAGAATCAGCTTGTTACTTCTAACCAAAAAGAAAAAAAAAGTTTGCTAAAATTTTGACTGACATTACCATAAAAACTATAGATACCAATTGGGGCGAATACTAACATTCTAACATTATTGAGCTTTATTCTTAATCCATGCCGACATGATTTGTCTCTCATGTTATTAGACTTTCAATTATGTTCTGGGTTGCGGTTTTAGTTCATTTCATTAACTGCAGTTCCAAATGTCTCGCCTTAGACAGAGTTAGCCCCCTTCCAGCCAGCTTCAGTACTTAAGGCCCGTGAAACTACAGGTCCTCTGTTCTTTCGCTCCAGCCTGCCAATTTTCCCTGCTGGCCACTTAGCCAGGCCAAAGGACTAATGGGAAGAACTAGTTTAGTGGGGAGAATGCGACTTTGCACTGGGGCTACTGCCAGATTCTAACTCCACTAGCCAGCCTACACATGACTGTTAAAAGTTTGCCAGCGTTTATTCTTCTCCCGGAAGCTTCCTTTGCCTGTGCCTGTAAAGAGTTGTTTTCTCTGCCTGACAGTCCTCAAAACTTAGCCAAACTGCCATCAGCCACATGAGGAGGTCTACTTACCAGCGGTCCTCTATGTTATTTAGGCACAAGGCTGGTGCAGCTCTAGGAATATTAGTGTTTTGGGGGGGGAGTTTTTTTTCGCGTTGTTTTTTGTTTTTTTGTTGCGTTTGTTTTTCTTTGTTTTTTTGTTTGTTTGTTTTTGTTTTTGTTTTGTTTTGTTTTGTTTTTTTGTTTTGTTTTTTTTTTTTTTTGCCTTTCTTTGTATCTTTTGGCTCTCTGCGTGGCTTTAAGGAAAAATACGTACATTTTAAAATATGAGGGTTTTTTCCCTAGTGTTTTCTCAGTGTTATGGTAAGAGCAAGAATCTTTTGAACCTTCTACATCCTACTGGAAACATTCAGAATAGGCTTTTTTTTTTTTTTTTTTTTTTTAACGCTGAAAATTAGGCCTGGCGCCCACAGCGGCTTAATCCCAGAATTTTGGGAGGCCAAGGCGAGTGGACCTGAGGTCGGGAGTTTGAGACCAGCCTGGCCAACATGGTGAAACCCTGTCTCTACTAAAATTGCAAAAAAAATTTAGCTGGGCATGGTGGTGGGTGCCTGTAATCCCAGCTACTCTGGAGGCTGAAGCAGGGGAATCGCTTGAACCCAGGAGGCAGAGGTTGTAGTAAGCCGAAATCACACCATTGCACTCCAGCCTGGGCAACAAGAGCGAAACTCCATCTCAAAAATTAATAAATAAAAAAAAATGAAGTTAATCTCTTTTTTTTTTTTTTTTTTTATGTGAGTCTACGTGTTAGGGGAAGGAGTCTACACTTTAATTCTTCTAACATGAAATGCAAAAACCTAAATTTTATGTTCTGTCATAGTTTCAAGCAGTAAGTTTAATCAACTAGGTTTTAATTTTATTTTTCTTCAGGATAGCAAGTCTGGTGGCAGGTAAATTCTGATTTTTTTTCATCCTTTTCACAGTATTTCAGATTTTGAATATTTGTGCTTTTCTTCACAATAATGTCAAAAGACATAAAATCAGTAGAACATTCATCTAAAATTCATCAGAGAAATGATCCACAGCACGTCAATGATAGAACATTTTTCATTGATGCCTCTAATCAGAGCTTGACTGCCATTCCGTTGGAAATCTTCACATTCACAGAATTAGAAGAAGTGCATTTGGAGAACAACCAGATTGAAGAAATTCCCCAGGAGATTCAGCGTTTGAGGAACATCAGGGTCCTCTACCTGGACAAAAACAACCTGAGGAGCCTGTGCCCGGCGCTGGGGCTGCTGAGCAGCCTGGAGAGACTGGACCTGAGCTACAACCCCATCTTCTCCTCCTCCCTTCTCATCGTCAGCTTCCTCCACGCCCTGCGCGAGCTCCGGCTCTACCAGACCGACCTGAAGGAAATTCCCGTCGTCATCTGTAAAAACCTCCACCATCTCGAGCTGCTGGGACTGACCGGAAACCACTTGAAATGTCTGCCCAAGGAAATAGTGAACCAAACCAAGCTGAGGGAGATCTACCTTAAGCGAAACCAATTTGAAGTTTTCCCCCAGGAGCTCTGTGTTCTCTATAATCTGGAGATCATTGACCTGGACGAGAACAAAATCGGTGCCATCCCAGAAGAGATCGGGCACCTGACGGGGCTGCAGAAGTTCTATGTTGCTTCTAACAACCTTCCCGTTCTGCCCGCGTCCCTGTGCCACTGTAGCCAACTGTCGGTGCTCGATTTATCCCATAACCTCCTCCACTCCATCCCGAAGAGCCTCGCCGAGCTCAGGAAGATGATGGAAATAGGGCTGAGTGGGAACCTCCTGGAGAAGGTGCCATACCTCATTTGTAGGTGGACCTCGCTGCACCTGCTCTACCTGGGAAACACAGGCCTGCACAGGCTGCGGGGCTGCGTCAGGCGCCTGGTCAACTTGCGCTTCCTGGACCTAAGCCAGAATCATCTGGACCACTGCCCGCTGCAGATCTGTGCGCTGAAGAACCTTGAAGTCCTGGGACTGGATGACAATAAAATAGGACAGGTACGGATTCCCTTTCTGGCTGTGACTATGCTCTCATCCAGGGTCCTTCCTGCCCTACGTTGGTTCAGTGTCTAAACAGCAAATTTAAACTGACTTTATGGGCGAAAATCCAAGATTACTAAATATTCAACAAGGTGATACTTTGTATTACTTTCTTTTCCCCTAATAGCAGCAGTAATCACAATAGTAGCTAATGTTTATTTAGAGGGTGTATGTGCCAGTCACTGAGCTAAGTGTTTACATGGAGCATCTCGTTTACCTCTCACAACGACTGTGTCCTCAATGATATATGAAGGAAGTGAGGGGCAGGGAGCTTAACTAACATGGCCAAGGCTACACAGCCTGTAAGTGATACAGCCGCGATTCCAGCCCACAGCTGCCAGGCTCCAGGGTCTACATTCTTCCCCCCCTCCCCCGCCCCCCAAGATGGAGTCTAGCTTTGTCGCCCAGGCTAGAGTGCAGTTGGGTGATCTCGGCTTACTGCAACGTCCGCCTCCCGGGTTCAAGCGGTTCTCCTCCCACAGCCTTTCGAATAGCTGGGATTACAGGCACCTGCCACCATGCCCAGCTAATTTTTGTATTTTTAGTAGAGACGGGGTTTCACTGTGTTGTCTAGGCTGGTCTCAAACTCCTGACCTCGTGATCCCCCCGCCTCAGCCTCCCAAAGTGCTGGGATTACAAGCGTGAGCCACCGCGCCCAGCGCAGGGTCTATATTCTTAACAAAGACCATCTCCCGACAGAGTTTCCATTAACAGCAGATGTTTCTAATACATACAGCCTTAGAAGCCTAAAGTTTCATCCATAGGAAACTGCAAAACCAGATCTGTCCCTAGAGAAACTGTCCCGTGTGTGCAGGGTGGCATATTCAAAAATGGTCATTTAGCATTGTTGATAATCATGAAATTATGGGAGACAATCTAAATGTCAGTAGGGGAGTGGGCAAATAAACTTCAATATATTCATAAAATGAAGTTATATAGTAATTTAAGTGAACTGGTACTGTATGTGCCAATATGGATAGATCTCAAAATTGTGATGTTTGTTGAAAGGAAAACCTAAAGTTCTACATCAAATTGCAGAACATTGTGATACCATTTATAAATTTTAAAATCACACAAAACTATATATATATACATACACACATATACACACAACACATATTTTATGGATATTTTTATATATAATGAAAATATAAAATACTAACTGGAAGAAAACTAAATTCCTGAAGGTGGCTGCCTCTGGGAAGAGAGAAGGAAGTCAACAAAATAGAGAAGCAGCTGGGTGCAGTGGCTCACTCCTCTAATCCCAGCACTTTAGGGGGCCAAGGAGGGAGGATCATTAGAGGCCAGAAGTTCAAGACCATACTGGGCAATGTAGGAATGTGCCTTTAAAAACCAAGAAAGCAGGCCGGGCGCGGTGGCTCAAGCCTGTAATCCCAGCACTTTGGGAGGCCGAGACGGGCGGAACACGAGGTCAGGAGATCGAGACCATCCTGGCTAATACGGTGAAACCCCATCTCTACTAAAAAAAAAAAAATACAAAAAACTAGCCGGGCGAGGTGGCGGGCGCCTGTAGTCCCAGCTACTCCGGAGGCTGAGGCAGGAGAATGGCGTGAACCCGGGAGGCGGAGCTTGCAGTGAGCTGAGTTCCGGCCACTGCACTCCAGCCTGGGCGGCAGAGCGAGACTCCGTCTCAAAAAAAAAAAAACAAAAAACCAAGAAAGCAAATGGGTAAGAGATCCTAAGGGGACTGAACTTAATTGCAGTGTTTCATTTGGTTTATTAAAAGATTTGGGCAGTTGGGCATGCATGGGTTTATGTTTCTTTATTATTTTATAATATTCTATTTATTTTAATTTTATTTATTTATTTTTGAGATGGAGTCTCACTCACTCTGTCACCCAGGCTGGAGTGCAGTGGTGCTATCTCGGCTCACTGCAACCTCTGCCTCCTGGGTTCAAGCGATTCTCCTGCCTCAGCCTCCCAAGTAGCTGGGACTACAGGTGTGCGCCATCACACCCGACTAACTTTTGTATTTCTAATAGAGGCTGGATTTCACCATGTTGGCCAGGCTCGTCTCAAACTCCTGGCTTCAAGTGATCTGCCCGTTTTGGCCTTACAAAGTGCTGGGATTACAGGCGTGAGTCACCATGCCTGTCCTATAATATTTGATTTAAAAAGAAAAAAAAACAGTTGTTAAGAGCAAAAGACAACTGTAGAGGGAGTAAAAAGGGGAATTTGGAAATCAACAACTGTAATCAAATAATAGGTCTGCTTTACCTGGCCATGGACACCAGTCTCATGTGTTCCCCATACATTACAAAAGTCCTGGTCCTTACAGGTTTATTATTAAAAATCTTTTTTTTTTTTTTTTTTTTTTTTTTTTGAGATGAACTGTCGCTCTGTCACCCAGACTGGAATGCAATGGTGCCATCTCGGCTCACTGCAACCTCCACCTCCCAGGTTCAAGCGATTCTCCTTCCTCAGCCTCCTGAGTAGCTGGGACTACAGGCGCCTGCTACCACACCCAGCTAATTTTTGTATTTTTAGTAGAGGCAGGGTTTCACCATATTGACCAGGCTGGTCTCAAACTCCTGACCTCGTGATGCGCCCACTTCAGCCTCCCAAAGTGCTGGAATTACAGGCATGAGCCACTGTGCCCAGCTGCTAAAAAATCTTTTATTTGATTTTTTATTTCTAGAACTTTTTTCCCCGAATTGCTATGGGGTTTTAAAGCTGCCTTTCAGGAAGTAAACATTTTGATGGTAACTTGTAGATTCAGGACGAAATTCTAGGACTTAATCTCTACTGATGTAGCAACTCACCTTGGAGGATTTTTGAGGTTCCGTGAGAGCCCATTCCACTGAACTATTCCACTGCTGATGTAAGAAATTCCTTTTGGTGGATAAGTCTGTCATTCTGCAGCTGGAGTGAAAGACTTAAAATATAAAGTACATATGGGAAGGATGACACATTATACTGAGCCATGAATAATACCAAATCCTGTTCTGAGAGAAATTTTAAGAAATCAAAGGAGCGAATCACACACAGACTGCTTGTTAAAAATAAGCTTCATCCAATACCAAGTTTTACCACAAGTCAAACTGCACTGAAATGTAGACATGTTAAATATTACTGTATTGAACATGACAATTTCTATGTACCATTGCTTTTTCCTCTTCAGTTATTCTGATGGGCTTTGTGCGTGTGTGTGCATTTGTCCTCCCTTCTCAATTTCCTCTCATGCTAATACCACCTTCCAATGCATTTCTCTCCTTAATGAAACATGGCCTTTAAGCCAGCTCATTATCTCTCCCTCCCCAAAGACTCAACTCATGGGTTACTAGCTCTTAAAGCCTGACCAGTAGCTTCTACTTGCCTGTGTGCATGCAAAAATATCTGATTTTCAATGTGCACCTAGATGGATTTTATTTGTAGAGTATACTTCTATTAAAGGAGAAAACCAGGCCAGGTGCAGTGGCTCACGCCTGTAATCACAACACTTTGGGAGGATGAGGCGAGTGGATCAACTGAGGTCAGGAGTTTGGCCAACATGGCGAAACCCATCTCTACTAAAAATTCAAAAATTAGCCGGGCATGGTGGAGGGCACCTGTAATCCCAGCTACTCAGGAGGTTGAGGCAGGAGAATTGCTTGAACCCAGGAGGCAGAGATTGCAGTGAGCTGAGGTTATACAATTGCCACTCCAGCCTGGGCAAGAAAAGTGAAATTCCATCTAAAAACAAAAAACAAAAACAAAACAAAACAAAAAAAAACAATGTACCAGATCCCAAAATGGCTATATGTCAATTATAGTGTCATCAGTAATTGTCTTCATCTAATGCTCTACAGATTTTCTATTCTATACATCTAGATTTCTTCTCATTATACTTTACTATGACTATGATGAAACTAACTACTGGATCTTAAATATTCTGAAAAAATTTTTTGAACATTCAATGTGCTTTGAAAAAGAAAAGCTAAGCCTTTATGAGTTAAGTAAACAGCAACAAGAGTGAAATTTCTAGGTTATAATAAAATGGTTAGATTGAAAAATATTTTTTCATTGTTTTGGACTGCACAGAAGGCAGGCATTTTGTATTGAAGGGCTCTAAGTGCTTGATGAAGAATTTTGAAATAGCCAAAGAGGAAAGCTTAAACATCAGTTTCTCCAGATACTGACTTGATCTAATTAAAATATACAGGTAAATAAATAAAACTGGAAAACTGTTACAGCATTTTTAGGAAAATGAGTCCTTACTCTACACAAAAAAGAGAAAATGCATTATTTTCCAAGTATGTGAAACTTTTACAGATAGGTTGTCCTACAGTTAACTTTCTTTTTTCTCCAACTGTAAGTGGCCCATTCACCAATGACCTGTCTGTTCCGGCTATCGACAGAGAGGTGGGGTGGGAGCAGCTCAGCTGTGCTCTAGCCGGAATGAAAGTCGGGTGACTAACTAGGGAATGGCCGCGAAGAATGTCCATGAGCTCAAGCAGGGAACTGTGGGGAAGGATTTCCCAGTTAGGAATTAAGCCAGATAAAGGAACATATGAGTTAAGGAGCTGTTGAGCTATATAACTGGAATTTTTTTTTCTACAAGAAAATAAGGCATCTCTGTAACCCAGTCAACAGAGTGATTGTCACATATTTTAAGAATGAAATTTTTTCCCATGTGGTTCCCATGGTTCAGAAAGAAACCGATAGGCAGATAAAATGGTGAAGCTGATTTTGGCTGTACTAAAGTGGGAAATCTGATGGTTAGAAGTAGCCATAGAAGACAATGAGCTTTTCTTCACAGGAGGTGGTGTTTAGATACAAACGGATGGCTCGCTGTAGAATGTATGCAACCACTGTATTAGAAGGTTGAAATAGAGAACCTTCTTAAGGCCTTTCAGCCCTGAAAGTGTGGCACTCTGTGAAATGCCAACCCAGTTCCAACATAGGGTACACAAGCCTGGGTATTCACTGAAAAGCAGAACACGACACGATAGGATCATAATGGAGTTCACTGAACACTGATTAAATGGTGTGAATATATGTTTGCCTCCAACTGAGATTTCAACTGAAGTTTCAAAATTATTAAAGCCTTTTAGGATGAAGAGTCATATCACGAAATGTATTAGTTCCAGTAACTGAATGTATTATGAATATTATTATTTCATTATTAGTCATATCACTAGAGTCATATCACTAAATGTATTAGTTCCAGTAACTGAATTTATTATGAATATTATTATTGTATTATTACACATGACTTTAGTATTTTTCTTTCAATAGTGTCAAGCAGTTGCCACACTACAGTCCATAAATGGCAAGAACATAGGTTAAAAATTGCTCCAAATTTTTTTTTTGAGACAGCCTCTCACTCTGGCGCCTAGGCTGGAGTGCAGTGGCACAATCTCGGCTTGCTATAACCTCTGCCTCCTGCCTTCCAGAGATTCTCCTGCCTCAGCCTCACAAGTAGCTGGGTTATAGGCACCCACTACCACGCCCGGCTAATTTTGTAGTTTTAGTAGAGACAGGGTTTCGCCATGTTGACCAGGCTGGTCTTGAACTCCTGACCTCAGGTGATCCACCGGTCTTGGCCTCCCAAACTGCTGGGATTAAAGGCATAAGCCACCGCACCCGGCCACAAAAAATTGCTCCAGTTTAAAGTGGTGCATAAAAGTGAAATCAGAGATTTTAGATCCAAAGTATAAATACTGTAATGCAGATACGTGCACAAATTTTTCATCAGTAGGAGAGGCTAAGTTACTCCACTTGTTTAGCAGTCTGCCTCAGAACCAAAAGCCCAATTTATCTCTGCTGACTGTTAAAAATAATCTTGACCTGAAACTTATCTTTTTGGAATACTTCTAGTTACCTTCAGAATTGGGCTCACTTTCAAAACTGAAGATACTTGGACTAACAGGAAATGAGTTCCTTTCCTTTCCGGAGGAAGTCCTTTCTTTAGCATCTTTAGAGAAATTATACATTGGGCAAGACCAGGGATTCAAACTTACCTATGTGCCAGAACACATTAGGAAACTGCAGGTAAGCTTCCCCAAATGAGCAGGCTAAGAGGCACCTGCCACTGCCTCTTAAATTGACTGAAACTGAGAAAATATGAGGTCTCCACAGGCTGGATGTAGCATCATCCATACTAGATTTCCAGCTTCAAACAAGCAATCATTTTTACATTTTGAGGTTTCCACTGTCCGTGAACAACCCTTCAACATTTCATTGTGATTGCTGCTGGATATGTCCTGCCACACTTCTTTCCACTGTGTGATTTGGTGTGCTTCAGTTACAGAAATTGGGTCTACCTCTTTCCATTTAATTTCCACTTTCTATAAGTAGCCCCCTGAAAACTGGACTATTTTGAAGTTAAAGAGTATCATACAAGTGACATGCTAGGAGCCTGCATTTTGGTGCCCAGGATTTCCTGTAAGGGCAAGTGTGACCTCTCTCCCTGCTTGGAAAAGGGAAATCATATTGCACCAGCTTCCTGGATCTACAGGGCTGTGAGGAATACTTGCAAAGCAACAGGATAACTTCATTCAAAGTAGCCATACTAGGGTATCTTCATGTATTCATCCTTTAAAGAACTATTTTTTTTTTATGTTCCTGTTGTTGCACATTTTTTTTTTAGATAGAGTTTCACTCTTGTTGCCCAGGCTGGAGTGCAATGGCACAATCTCAGCTCACTGCAACCTCCACCTCCCGGGTTCAAGTGATTCTCCTGCCTCAGCCTTCCAAATAGCTGGGATTACAGGCGCCCGCCACCACACCTGGCTAATTTTGTATTTTTAGTAAAGACAGGGTTTTGCCGTGTTGGCCAGGCTGGTCTCGAACTCCTGAACTCAGGTGATCCACCCTTCTCAGCCTCCCAAAGTGCTGGGGTACAGGTGTGAGCCACCGCGTCTGACCTGCTGCACTCTTAAACATGATAAAGTAGGCGTGGGCTGCCACATAACCGCCAGCCATGCAATGCTATGTACAGCATAGGTAATTCTCACTATGACACAGGGAGTCTATTCCTAATTCTCCATTCCTTTGCCCTGTGTTCACAGAACACCTTTCATCATCTTTTCCTTTGTACCTGTACATGTACAAATATTAGATTTTTGCCCAGTGAAGTTGAAAATAGTTATTTTGAATACATTCAAACCCATTCCCTGTGCATTTTGGCTACTTTCACATGAGGCAATATTGCGTTGATAGTTGAAGCAATGATCATTCTGTAGCAACTGCCACAGATAATTAGCTATTAAAAAAGAGTTAATGATAAATGTAGTTAATTATTCAAATTATTTTTTCATAAAGTTCTGGTGAAACAAATAAGCACTAGATATCTGTAGTCTGTTTTCCCTGCATAAATGGAAACCAAGTCTAATGGATTTACTCAAAAATAATTTTATGTCTTGATGATGATCCTTTAGACATGCTTTTTCCCTTTAACCCAATGCATTATCTCCCCATTTAAAGTTAAAAAAAAAAAAAAAAAATGCATGGGCACCCACAGGTGATTCTGGTCACTATAATTAATTAATCAAGGTATATTATTATGGTATACTCATGTTATTTCAGAGTCTTAAAGAGCTATATATAGAGAACAATCATCTGGAGTACCTGCCCGTATCCTTGGGGTCAATGCCTAACCTAGAAGTTCTTGATTGCCGGCACAATTTGCTTAAGCAACTTCCAGATGCCATTTGCCAAGCACAAGGTGAGGAAACTTAGTAGATTCACAGCCTAGTAGAGTTTGTGGCCAGTATTTCCCATGGCGAATGGCTTCCTTGCTTTGCTAAAGACCAATCTGGGTGTTGGGAGAACTGAGTCTATCCCATTACTTCCTTGCAGGGCTCACTCAGTGACATGGGGGAGGCCAGGTGTCCTGATTAGTACAGCTAAGAGTCTTGCAAAGGCAGTTAAGTCATTTATTAGAATGGAAAAGTGAATAGCAACTGCTAAGAAAATTAGCATTCACCCATACATTCATTACACTACCAACAAGAATTTACTGTACACTTACTGTATGCCAGAATTTGGAATTGGGATCCTGCAGTAAATTTCATCTAGGTCATTGAGTCACTTGAATAAAAGAAAAAGTACTGGCCCACAGTGGTGAAATTAGCAACGGACTTTCTTGGACCTACATGATTGACCTGGAAAACTATGTGTGATCCCTATTGAAACAGCCAAACACTTTCTACTAGACTAAGCCATTCTTTGTACATTCATCCATTCACTTAACATGCTTTTGCTGAGTACCCACTGGGATCAGATTTTAAATGTTTCTTTTTTTTGTTTGGTTCCGAATCCCTAGGCTTATGCACATGTTTTCAAACTACAGCGATTTTTTTTCTTTCTTTTTATTTTTTTAGACAGAGTCTCGCTCTGTTGCCCAGGCTGGAGTGCAGTGGCGAGATCTCGGCTCACTGCAAACTCCACCTCCCGGGTTCACGCCATTCTTCTGCCTCAGTCTCCTGAGTAGCTGGGACTACAGGCGCCCACCACCACGCCCGGCTAGTTTTTTTTTTTGGTTTTGTTTTGTTTTGTTTTTTGTATTTTTAGTAAGGACAGGGTTTCACCATGTTAGCCAGAATGGTCTCAATCTCCTGACCTCGTGATCTGCCCACCTCAGCCTCTCAAAGTGTTGGAATTACAGGCGTGAGTCATTGCACCCGGCCCAAACTATGGCTATTCTTTAATGAAAAAAGAATGAAGAAATATTAGAGTGGAAGCTGATGCCTACTCATAAGACATTCAAAAATTGGGGGCAAGGCCGGGCGCAGTGCTCATGCCTGTAATCCCAGCACTTTGGGAGGCCAAGGTGGGCGGATCACCTGAGGTTAGGAGTTCAAGACCAGCCTGGCCAACATGGTGGCCAACATGGTGAAACCCCATCTCTACTAAAAATACAAAATTAGCTGAGTGTGATGGCACATGCCTGTAATCCCAGCTACTTGGGAGGCTGAGGTAGGCGAATTGCTTGAATCTGGGAGGCAGAGGTTGTAGTGAACCAAAATCACACCACTGCACTCCAGCCTGGCGATGGCGAGACTCCATCTCGGGGGAAAAAAAAACTGGAGGCAAGGGGTTGTATGCAATACTCCTTAGTAATGCTCCTGACCATAAACTTTTATCCTGTCCTTGGTCCCTGGAGGAGTGAAATATTCTCAAAATTTTCAGTGTTTTCTATTTTTCTGTCTCTAATATTTATGGACACTGGCTTCAACAACTTTGAATTGTTATAAAGAAGTTGTAGGTTGGGTGCGGTGGCTCATGCCTCTAATTCCAGCACTTTGGGAGGCCGAGGCGGGTGGATCATGAGGTCAGAAGTTCGAGACCAGACTAGCCAATACAGTGAAACCCCATCTCTACTAAAAATACAAAAATTAGCCGGGGTGTCTGTAATCCCAGCTACTCAGGAGGTTGAGGCAGGAGAATCACTTGAACCCAGGAGGCGGAGGTTGCAGTGAGCCGATATCGCGCCACTGGACTCCAGCCTGGGTGACAGAGCTAGACTCCATCTCAAAAAATAAAATAAAATAAAATAACCAAGTGTGGTGGCGTGTGCCTGGTATCCCAGCTACTCAGGAGGCTGAGGCACTTGAATCATTTCAACCTGGGAGGCAGAGGTTGTAGTAAGCCCAGATCATGCCACTGTACTCCAGCCTGGGCAACAAAGTGAGAGACTCTGTCTCAAAAAAAAAAAAAAAAAAAAAAAAAAATCAATAGCCCGCTGACCTTAGGAGCAGCAGGGTCTGAGAGTGATTTTTCCCAGTGGGCTGTCAGTTTCAGCTAAAAACTGTTGCTCTAAACAAACAAAGCATTTGGACTATCTGGAGACTGAATTCTGTTCTCTTCATTATGGGAAGGAGCAAACAGAGCTAGAACTTTTATTAGATGGTAGAAAAAGTTTTGTCGGATCTTGTGCATCCTTCCTCTCATTCTTTTTGCAAATGCAGAATTGGATCCTTCATCTATGTGGGCAGGATTAGGTGACAAGTTAATATTGTTTGTTCTAAGATGGATCCACCATTTAAAAAAAAACCTTTTCAGCTTTGAAAGAATTACTGCTGGAGGACAACTTGCTCACCCATCTTCCAGAGAATTTGGATTCCCTACTGAATCTTAAGGTTCTGACACTGATGGACAATCCCATGGAAGAACCCCCAAAAGAAGTGTGTGCTGAAGGCAATGAGGTCATATGGAAATACCTCAAGGAAAACAGAAATAGGAATATGATGGCAACAAAGGTAAAATCAGCCCAGATTGTTGATAACAGTTGCTTTAGAGGGAGTCTAATGGTAAACACATTACAGATTATCCTATGGAGCAACTCCTTACACCCTTGTCCTGCTTCTGAAAAGAGAATTTACTTAGTAACTTTTATGTCACCAGGGCTAAGGGTAAGAAGATTTTTTAATGTCAGCCCTAGTATTTTTGTCTTTTATGTCCCTTATTTCTTTGTCCAATAAGAAGCCAACAAATAGGCAAAGGAAACCAAAACTTCAAAATTTCAAACAATCTCAAATTCTTGGACTATTTCATTGGAATGAAAAAAGCTTGTATTCACAAAAGCAGTAAAATACATTTTAAAATTAGAAATGAAAGCATTTATAGATGAGAAGCTGAGTCCAGGGTTCTGAGCTGCCATTGATTAGGATCAAAGGGCTGAGATCCTTGTAATTCTGCTCTAGCCCTTTGAGCCCATGGAGATGTAGAACAGTTCTGGAATGTTTCCACTTCAGCCAGTGTTCTTTATTCTCCAACTGGCCCAAGTCCCCATCACCTCACAGCCGGATGACTACATAAGCCCTTTGACTGGTGTCCCTGCTTCCATGCCAGCTCCCCTACAATATACCTTCTGCTCAGCAGTAGCACTGATGATGTTAAAACATGGGCTAGAGCTCACCACTCCACTGAAATTGGCAGTCCTCCATTTCACTCAGAGTAGGAGTCAAGTCTTTGGTCCGTAAAATCTTCTCTCAATAGCCCTCAACCCTATCAGACCTAATGTCCTCCCTTTTACGATAAATCTTTTGTGATACCTCCTTTACCATTCCAAAATGAATTCAGAAATAATAAAAACCTACAAAAGCACATAATTTTAATTGAAATAATCCCTGAGTAGCAATTTAAAGGAGAAAGAAAAGTAATTTATATACAAATATATATTTCAGGCTGGGCGTGGTGGCTCATGCCCATAATCCCAGCACTTTGGGAGGCTGAGGTGGGTGGATCACTTGAGGTCAGGAGTTCAAGATCAGCCTGACCAACATGGTGAAACCCTGTCTCTACTAAAAATACAAAACTTAGCTGGGCATGGTGGTGTGTGCCTGTAATCCCAGCTACTCTGGAGGCTGAGGCAGGAGAATTGCTTGAACCCAGGAGGCAGGCAGGGGTTACAGTGATCCTAGATTGTGCCACTGCACTCCAGCCTGGGTGATAGCTATCTCAAAAACTAAAATAAAAAATTATTTCAATGTGTATATGCTCAGGATGGATTACACTTGAAAGAATGAAAGTTGTGGTTTTAATTGAATACTTCCTGAAAGCATTTTGAAAAACCATGCACCCTCTTGCACATTCTTAAAATGATATTTAATATATTGCTGGCCACAAGTTTAAATCATTGCAAAGGATGTTAATTTCCAGTGAATTTTAAATGTTGACATTTTAAAATAGAGCTGTTAGAACAATATTTTAACTATATCCAGTGGAAACTGAATATCATTATGATTTGTCAACACCAATTTATAAATACTTAAACAAGTTATTATTTTATAGGCAGAATTTTTATATCTTTTCTTCTTAAACATGTACTTCCATTCTACTTTCCCCTCAAAATTGATCCTAAGGTTATATATATACACATATGTCTTTCATAGATTGCTCTTTTGTACTTCTAGGCAACAAAAATATTTATATAAATTAAATTTTAAAATTTAAAATGTATATACATTATAACTATTAGTAGTATAAAATCACCTAAAACAACATAAAATTTCTTACAAATTTTAAAAATTATTAGACATATAGGATTTTTTAGAACAGTGTACCAAAATGAGAGGGTTTTTTTAGTGTAGTTTATATATTCATGCATAAATCTTGATGATTATTAGAATAACACAGGGTTTATTACAGATTCTACTCCTGTTTTTCATTTTATAGATGAAAGCCTTGAGAAAACTTGTTCACGCAGATGAGTTAATGAGAACGGAAGAAGCTTTTTTTGCCTGTAATATTTTATTTTAAAAAAAACAATGCTTCATACATCTCTGAACTTCTTCCAGATTTATATCCCCCAAATTGATAGCAGGTCTTAGCTGACATGTCAACTAGGTTTCCCTTATTTTTCTTGAAGGTAGAATTAGAAACCACCTGTCTTGCAAAAGGATTGGTTAACTAGTCCTTACAGTCATTCATTTTCTCATCAACACTTGTACTTTGAATTGTCTTGTGTGTGTGTGTGTGTGTGTGTGTGTGTGTGTGTGTGTGTCCTAATGATTTTTGGAATCCAGGGCAATGCACTATAGTAAGATTCAGGTGGGTTCAAGGCATGCCCTTCTTCTGTGGAGCACCAAAGGGGCAACTGGGATGGGGGATCTGCAGTTATGTTCTCGGGATGGAAGCTGAAGCTCAGGAAATGGACTGTCTTCAACCTATCCATGCCTGCACACCGTTGGAAAGGCTTTGTAGACCAGGGTACAGACCACACAACTGAAGACTGCTTAACCTTAAGACAATAAAAAGTCCCATAAATTTCTAAACTGCCTCTAGAGAGTAGTGCTGTTCCCTGGATCCTGATCAGTCTGCTGTTTTCACTACCCATCTCATCTTTCCTACTCTCACTGGGCTTCAGTCATAAGCAGATACCTGGTGTTCTTCCAAGGACCAAGCATGCTCCTGGCTCAGGGCCTTAACACTGGCTTTTCCTGTGCCCAGAGATGCTTCCCTCAGATACGGGCAAGATTCTGGCCCTCACTTCGTTCCATCTCTGCTTAAACGTCCTCTTATCAGAGAGCCCTTCCTTGATTCACCTTATATAAAACAGCATACATACCCCCAGCCACCTCTTTCATTTGTTCATTCATTTAACAAACATTTATTGAGCTTCTACTATGTACCAGACACTGTTCTAAGCACTGAGATACATCAGTGAACAAAACAAATATTTATGTCCTCACAGCACTTAAAATCTAGTAGGAGGGAAATAAAAGCATGAAATATAAAACATAAACTTAAATACTATGTTAGAGAGTGCTACTGTGGGAAAAAAAACCAACAAGAAAACAAAAAAAAAACTAGGTCACCCTAAGGGGAACTGAAATTGCCAGTAGTGTTTGGAGGTGGGGAAGTGGGTAATTTAAATAAGATTGTCAGAGTAGGCCTCATTGAAAAGATGACAGTCTTAGCTTAGGCTGCCACAACAAAATACCATAGAACAGATGGCTTAAACAACGGAACTGTATTTTCTCACAGTTCTGGAGGCCGGAAGTCTAAGGTCAGAGTATCAGCATGATTGGAGTCTGGTGAAGGCCCTCTTCCTGGCCTGTAGAAGCTGACTTCTCCCTGTGTCTTCATATGGCAGAAAGAGAGAGACAGAGAGAGAGAGAGAGAGAGAGAGAGAGAGAGAGAGAGAGACGGAGACAGAGAGAAATTGCACTAGAGAGTGCTAACTCTCTGATGTCTCTCCCTATAAGGCCACTAATCTCATCATGAGGGCCCCACCGTTATGACTTCATCTAAATCTAATCATCTCCCCAAAGCCCCTTTTCCAATTTCCATCACACTGGGGATTAGGGCTTCAACATACGAATTTGGGGCAACACAGTTCAGTCCATAGCAATGACTATCGACCAAACCCTTGAAGCAGCGGAGAGGTGAGCCATCTGAATACTGAGAAGAGTTCCAGGCAAAGGAAGCAGCGAATGTACAGGCCCTGAGTCACAACTATGCCTGTGTGTCTGAGCAGGGAGGAGGCCTACATGGCTGGAGCAGAGTGAGCCAGGGAAAGGGGAGTTAAGAGGTTAGAGGGGTCAGGATTGAGGAGGCAGATCAGAGAGGGCCTTGTAAGCCATATAAGAACTTTGGCTTCTATTCAGAGAGAAGTGGGGAGCCACTGGACAAGCCTGCTACTAGAGGAGGGGTATTGCTGGGTAGGTAGGAGGGAATAGGATCCAGGGAACAAGTGAGGGCTGGCTTTAGGCAGGAGCACAGACAGCCCAGTAAGGAACAGGAAGGCAGGGCATAGGCACTCAGATCCCCTCACCATGCATGGTCGCCCTCCATAGCACTCATCACCGTCTGTCAAATTGAACATTCGTGTGTTTATTTTTTACTGTCTCTTCCCTCACTGGAATGTGAGCTCCATAAAGTTGAGACAGTTATTTCTCTGCTGTTGCCCAAAAGTCTAGAGCAGGCCCTGGCACATAAAAGCAATAAATGCATTTTTAAAAAAATTTGTCTGAATGCCTGGCCAATTGAGAAATATAGAAAATAAAATTTAGAGTTCTGATCACATCCCATTCTCCACATCTTCAAGACCACGTATCAGAATAAAGAGATTTAACAATCTCCAGTTCATTGTGATACCAGCCGATGCTGAATATGGGTTTATTTTGTTTTCAGATTCAGGCGTGGTGGCGTGGAACAATGGTACGGAAAGGATTTGGGAAATTCGGTGAACTACTAAAACCACGAAAGAAAGGAAAGACTTCTCCAAAAGATAAGAAAGGAAAGAAGGATGTAAAAGGAAAACCAGGAAAGGGGAAAAAGAAATAATCCTATAAATTGATAAATTGGGGTAATGGACCTAGACAGATTAAGAAGGCAAAATATCTAGGAATTAGATGCCTACTACATTAAAATTATTCATAAAATTATGTTTATGTGTAAAAATAAATGATTCTTACTTTTACTGAAATATTTATGGATAAAATGATATAACACCTTGGAATTTCTTCTAAATAATATGGGAGGGGGAGGGGAAAGTGGGTAGGAGTACAAGTGAAACAAGATTGGCCATACATTGGTAACTGTAGAATAAGGTGATGAGTACACAGGAGTTTGTTATACTATTTGCCTACTTTTATTTATTTTTAATTATTTTTTAAGAGAGGATCTCACTCTGTTGCCCAGGCTGGTGTACAGTGGTGCAATCTCGGGTCACTGCAACCTCCATTTCCCAGGTTCCAGCAATTCTCATACCTCAGCCTCCTGAGTAGCTAGGACTACAAGCGCATGCCACCATGCCTGGCTTTTATATTTCTTTGGTAGAGATGGGGTTTCATCATGTTGGCCAGGCTGGTCTCGAACTCCCGACATCAAGTGATCTACCCGCCTTGGCCTCCCAAAATGCTGGGATTACAGGCATAAGCCACTGCACCCAGCCAGTCTACTTTTAAAACTTTTATTCTGAAATAATTATAGATTCACAGGAAGTTCCAAATAAATATTTAGGTAGGTCCATGCACTGCTCAGCCTCCCTCAATGCTGACCTCTTTCATAACTATAGCACAATAACAAAACCAGAAGATTAACATTGCACTCATTTGTGTGTGTGTGTGTAATCCTATGCAATTTTGTCACATATAGTTTTGTGTAGGCACCATCACAATCAAGACACAGATTTGTTCCATTGCCACAAGTTTCCCTTGTGCTATTCCTCTGTAGCCATACCTACTGCCTACTCCTCTCCCAGTGCCTAACCTGTTCTCCAGATTCATAATTGTGTCATTTTAGGAATGTCACATAAATGGAAACATATAGTATGTAACTGGGATTGGCTTTTTTATTCAGCATAATCCACTTGAAGTCTATCCAACTGGGGCATGGATCAGTGGTTTGTTCCTTTCTGTTGCTGAAGGAGTATTTCATAGTCCCACAGTTTGTTTAACCTTTCACTCATCATTTCCAGTTTTTTTGCTATTGTGAACAAAGCTGCTATGAACATTCATGCATAGGTTTTTACATATGCATAGATACTCATGGAATTCCTGGGAATGCTTATGGTATTCATGGTATTCTTTCATACGATGTAACCCAAAATATCCCCTTTACAGCATTCAAAACCTCCTCATCCTGAAAACGTTTTAATTTGGAATAGTGTTGATTTTAAATTTGCATGTCTTTCAGGCAGTGATTGCAATACTAATTATTAGTGTAGTAAGAAGAAAGCAAAACATAATTTGACTAGAGCAGGTCAGAATAGAAATGTGTATACAAACCTCTCTGCCATGCAATGACTTTCATGCTCCAGTAAAAGAAAATCAAAGATTTCAAAAATAGTTTAGAGCAACATGAAAACTGTCATTAATGAACTAAATTAGTTTTATGAGCCAATTCCATTTCAAAGAAATGCCTGGAGGCAACATGTTAACAATTTTTTTAAACAATAAAAAGAAGTTTTAATGTATTTTAACAAGATGTGTTTTCACAGTGAGTTTTAAATTTTCAAACACTTTTACTAAGATTTATATGTCAGTGACTATCATTATTGTTCTGGTTTGTATCTGAGATAAAAGGCACCAGAACATAAAATAATAAACCATAGAAGGGTATGCTTTCTGATAAAAACCTACATAGACCACATTAAGATACATATAGTGATAGTAATGATACATGAAACTCTTAGACAGCTAGTGCCTTTCACATTAGAATCACACACACACACTCACACACACCTTTATATTTAGAACATTTAACTTGTAGGAAAAGAAGAGGCACAACATTTCTGGGCAAGAGAAAAGCAGTTGCAGTACCAGAATCTAAACGCTTTTGGCAAGGCTTCTAAACAGTAAATGAACTAATTATATATCCAAAACAAATCCATTGAAAAATGCCGTCTTTGTTTCATGAGACAGAGAATAATGGCATGCTTATATTAGATATTATATACATATATTTACAAAGCTCTTGTAATATAAGTCCCATTAAACGGCCCAGAAGTTGATATTCAGTTCATGACACTGGAATTCGTTCATGTTCTTTTCCTTTGGAGAATGGTTTGTAGCTTAGCAGGATGTGGGAAGTCAGCTTACTGAAACCCGCCATGGTCAAAGTGAATGCTCCTTTTTTTATCTTGGTCAAAGCATTCTAGTTCTTCCTCCTGTGAAGCTGGGAGTATCCATCTTTTCATTCCTATCTCTGTGATCTGAGGAAGTTTGGTCACAGCACATAACAAGTGTCTAAACCATTGTCCACAATCTCGAAAATTTGATGGTCGAAGGCTAATATCCAGCTCGATTAACTCTTTGAGGAACCGCACGTTTTGGCAGAACATGGTCCACCCTGCATCACAGATGCTGTCATTGTAGCTCAGGTCCAGCTTTCGCAGTTTGGCCAGATGACCCGTCTGTATGACCGATGCTGGAAAACAAAATCACTCTAAATGCTAACATACAAGAATACCGTCTGCCATGGCTATTCCCATTTCCCATAACACTATCTCCAGGACTAGTAATGACAAGATTAGTAATTAGTAATGATTTGTTATTAGCAGCTTTATTCAGGACATCTGAAATTGGTAACAGATTTCCTCTCTGTACATCCCATCTACAGCTTTTTAAATTTCTTTTTCCAAATCCCAATCCAATAATTTTTTTTGTCAAGTTCCTGCTCTCTGCTCCACTGGAGTCCCAGCTCTTCCTACAGTCTTTCTCTAATTAAATATAAAGAGTGATGGCTCATTGGCTTTAACTAAGGACCATTTGTAAATAATCGTCTTGCTGCTTATACTGTTTAATTGTTCATTGTTCATTCATTCAGTCATTCTTCATCCAGCAATTATTTAAATGAGCACTTTCCATATGCAGAACATACCTGGATAATTTCCAATTCACCTTAGAGACCCCAATACACATGACAGTTTTCCCTATATGGGTACTACCTACAATGGCACTTAAAAATGATGACTAATGTACAATCTGAGCTATTTGATCAGAAAATAAATAAGTTGATGAAATAAAGACTTCTGTAAGAGGAGGCAGGAGAGATAACCAAGGCAAATAGAACATGCTTCCCTTTTCAACCAAACCCAGGAATGGATTGCAGAGATCAGGTGAGTTGTGTAGAATCTTGGAGATGAAAGGGATCTTGGAAGTCTCCTTATCCAACCTCCTAATAAATGATCAGAGAGAAATCCTTTTCACAGCCTCTCTACTGATGATCACCACAATTCTGCCTGAACCGTTCTTTCAAGTTTGCCTCAGCATTACAGAGCAGCTCCTAGCAGGAGGAAGCCCTCCCACAGGGCCCCAATCTATCTTCTGGTGTCTTTCACCCCGTGCCCCCATCGGTCAGCTGAAACATTCAGCTCCTTCTTCCTCATGTCAGCCCTGCAGTGTTAGACAACAGCCAGGTCTCCCTCAAACTTTATCCCTCTAGGACTGAACATGCCCTGGTCTTTCAGTCTTTCCTCACACACATGGCTTTCCAATCAAGGAGGATGTTCCAACTCCATCACTTTCACTTGCCTACAGTTTCATTCCACAGTGAATTTGAGAGCTCAGCCACCCGTGCACACAGCAGCTGCACTCTGTCTCTAGGTGTCCATGTCAATGTGTGTCTCTCTTCCTTCCTGTCTTGCAACATTACTCACAATATTCTTGAGACCTAACTAAGTGTTAAAGACAATGTGCATGCTTTTTCTCTTTCATCCTATTTTACTATTTTAGATTTATTACATTTTTAAAAATCTAGATAGTGGAAACATAGGCCATAGATATACTCTTTATAGTTTACTATGTGAAAAAATAAATGCCATTAATTATTTTTAAAATGTGCATAAGCTAGTGATTAACAAATTTTTAATGTTTCTATTAGAAAAAATATAAAAGTGGCAATTGCTAAAACGACATATAGTAATACTTGTTTTTTGTTGCTGTTATTGTTTTTGTTTTTTGAGATAGAGTCTGCTCTTTGCCCAGGCTGGAATGCAATGGTGCAATCTCAGCTCACTGCAACCTCCAACTCCAAGTTCAAGCAATCCTCCTGCCTCAGCCTTCCAAGTAGCTGGGATTACAGGCACCCGCCACTATGCCCAGCTAATTTTTTTACTTTTATTACACACAGGGTTTTGCCATGTTGGCCAGGCTGGTCTCAAACTCCTGACCTCAGGTGATGCACCCACCTCGTCCTCCCAAAGTGCTGGTATTACAGGTGTGAGCCACCACGCCTGATCTGTAAAATATACCCTGATGAAATGTAAAAGTATAAATTTGACCTGAGAAAAAACTGTCAGTAAAGATTAAAAAATATATATACAATGGCTGAAGACATGGCAGATAAAATTTGATGCAGACAAAAAAAAAAAAAGACCTAATTGAGGCCTGGTGTGGTGGCTCACGCCTATAATCCCACCACTTTGGGAGGCCAAAACGGGCGGATCACGAAGTCAGGAGATCAAGACCACCCCGGCTAACACGGTGAAACCCTGTCTCTACTAAAAATACACACACACACAAAAATTAGCCAGGCATAGTGGTGGGCACCTGTAGTCCCAGCTACTTGGGAGGTTAAGGCAGGAGAATGGCTTGAACCCGGGAGGCGGAGCTTGCAGTGAGCCAAGACTGCGCCACTGCACTCCAGCCTGGGTGACAGAGCGAGACTCCGTCTCAAGAAAAAAAAAAAAAACCTAATTGAAGAAGCAAATTTTAATTATAAACATTAAATAAAATAACTTAAATATATTTAATGGTGTCTAATTCAGAAAATAAATAAATAAAATCAAAAGCTTATTTTTTAGAAGACTCACAACATCAATAAACCCTTGTGATAGTCAGAATTCTAAATAGCCACCTTAAGGTTTCCATTGTGTTCCCAGGACTGAATGTGATAGATTTTGCTCCCAAGATTAGCTTAGGCTATATGGCACACCCGACTTTAAGAAAGGGAGACTATCCATATGGAGTTAACCTAATCACAGGAGCCCTTTGAAAGCAGAGAGAATTTCCTCCTACCGGTGGCAGAAGAGGAAGGAAGTTACAGAAGTCAGAGAGATTTAAAGTGTGAGAGGCACGGACAATCCACTCCAGGCTTGCAAATGAGGGGCCATGTATCAAGGAATGTGGCTGGCCTCTAGTAGCTGAAAGCAGCCCCCAGCTGAGAATTAGCAAGAAAAGAGGACCCTCAGTCCTACAGCTGCAAGGTCCTAGACTCTGACAACAAAAATGAGCTTGAAAGTGGATTTATTCCTAGAGTCTTCACATGAGAACTCAGCCTGGCTGACACCTTGATTTCAGTGTTGTAATACCCTACACAGAGAACGAACACAAGCTGTGCCAGACTTCTTACCTACAGAACTGTGAGCCGGGTGAGGGATGAGAAATTACTTCCCACATTACTCATTCGGGTGATGGTTACATCAGCATCTCAGACTTCACCACTACAATATACCCATGGAACAAAACTGCACTGGTGCCCCTTACATTTATATAAGCTTTTAAAAAGAACTGTGAACAAATACATGGATATTGTTTTAATCCACAAATTAACATGTTACACAGCAACAGAAAACTAATACCTTTGGTCACACTAGCCAAGAACAAAGAGATAGAAACACAACTTATCAATATCAGGAATGAGACAGGAAGTATCACAATGGGCAGTAAAAGGATAATAAGGAAACAACTTTAATTCCATAAATTCAACAACCTAATGAAATGGGCCAATTCCTTAAAAGACACTATCAAAACTTAAAGAAGAAATAGACAACTGGAATAGTCCTAGCTCTATTTTTTTTCTATCTCTATTTTTTAAATTGAAATGGTAATTTAAAATATCCCACAAAGAAAATTCCAAGTTTAGATGGCTTCAGTGGTGAATTCTGTGAAACAGTTGAGGAAGAAATAATACCAATTTTATCCAATCTTTCTGGAAAATAAAAGAGGAAGGAACACTTCCCAACTCATTGTATGAGGCTATCTATACCCTCATAACAAAGCCAAAGACATTATAAGAAAACCAGTAGGCTGTTATCCCTTGTGAACACAGGCACAAATATCCTCAAAAAAAATTAGCAAATAACATCCAATGCTATATAAGCAAGATAATACATAATGATCATGACCAGGCTGATTTAACATTTAAAAATCAGTTAATATTATTAATTATTATTAATATTATTATTCATGATATTAATAAACTATAAAGTTTTTTAAATGCTCATCTCAATAGATGCAGAAAAATAATCTGACAAAATTCATTACAAGAACTCTTAGCAAATTAGGATTCTTTAGCCTGATAAAGGGTAGCTACAAAAAAACCTATAGCTAGCGTCATACTTAATAGTGAAAAATGGAACGCTTTCCCCCTCAGCTTAGGGGACTAAGAGTGGAAGCAAGGCAAGAATGTCTGCTCTCATCTCGTTCAACATCTATTGGAAATCCTAGCCAGCTAAATAACCAAGAAAAAGAAATAAAAGATATGCAGTGGAGGTAAAGACATAAAACTGTCTCTAGACTGGGTGCGGTGGTTTCACGTCTGTAATCCCAGCACGTTGGGAGGCCGAGGCGGGCAGATCACGAGGTCAGGAGATTGAGACCATCCTGGCCAACATGGTGAAACCCCGTCTCTACTAAAAATACAAAAACTAGCTGGGGGTGGTGGCGAGTGTCTGTAGTCCCAGTTACTCAGGAAGCTGAGGCAGGAGAATCACTTGAACTCAAGAGTCGGAAGTTGTGGTGAGCTGAGATGGCGCCACTGTACCCCCAGCCTGGCAACAGAATGAGACTCCATCTCAAAAAAAAAAAAAGCTGTCTGTAATCATAGATATGATTGTCTATATAGAAAATACTACAGAATCTACCAAAAATATCCTACAGCTAACAAATGAGTTTAGCAAGGTTGCAGTAAAATGTCAATATACAAAAATCAATTGTATATCCACATACTAGCAATAACATTGGGAATCTAAAATTAAACAGTATCTTTTGTAAGAGCACAAAAATTAAATACTCAGATACAAATTTAACAAAATACAAAAACTATAAAACACCAGTGAAAGAAATCAAAGAGTACTTAAATACAGAGATAGACTGTGTTCATGGATTGGAATACTCAATATTGTTAAGATGTCATTTCTCCCTGAATTGATCTATAAATTCAATGTAATCCCAATCAAATTTCCAGATGGATTTTTAAAATAGCTATTGACAATCTGATGCTAGCTGTATATGGAAATGCCAAGTAACTAGAATAACCAAAACAATTTTGAAAAAGAACAGAGAAATACTACTTCATTTCAAGACTTACTATAAAGTTTCAGCAATCAAAACAGCATGATATTGGTAAAATAAGAGACACAGAGATCAATGGAACAGAGTTGAGAGACCAGAAGTAGGCCATCACAAATATGGCCAATTGATTTTTGACAAAAATATAAAGGCAAATCAATGGAGAATGGATAGTCTTTTCAACTAATGGCACTCCAATAATTGGACAGTGACATGCAGACACATTAATCTCTACCCATACCTCATACCTTGTATAAAAATTAACTCAAAATAGATAATAGGTCAAAATATAAAAGGCAAATACAAAGCTTCAAGAAAAAATATGGAAAAAATTTTTGAGAAATTAGATTTGCAAAACACTCTAAGACACAATACAAAAAATTCATCAAATTAACAAATTGATAGATCTTTATTAAAACTGAAAGCTTTACTCTGCAAAAAAACACTATTAAGAGAATGAAAAAGCCAGTGGGACAGACCCAGAAAAAATAATAGCAAATTATATTTCTGATAAAGGACTTACTTGTATTCAGAAAAATCTAAAAGCTCTCCAAACTCATCAACAAGAAAACAAACAATCCAATTTTAAAATTAGGCAAGAGATTTAGAACAGACATTTCACCAAAGGAGCTAAGAAATGAAAATACACACATAAAAAGATGTTTGACATCACTGGTCATTAGGGAAATGCAAATTAAAATCACAATGTTTTGTTCCATCTTCTAATTACAATCATTTTTGCTATAACACTTGTTTTGAAAACACAAGTTTATTTCAATGAGACTGAAATGTCAGGAAACAATTTGAGCATAATGCAAATTTCTTATTTGCATTATGCACGATTTGTCCACAGGAAACACTAGGTGAACATATAAGACTGTCCCCAGCTGAATTGAGCTGCATATAGAAATAAACAGCCTGGACATGGTGGCTCACACCTGTAATCCCAGCACTTTGGGAGGCCAAGGCAGGTGGATCACCTGAAGTCAGAAGTTCGAGACCAGCCTGGCTAACATGGTGAAACCCCGTGTCTACCAAAAACACAAAAATTAGCCAGGCGTGGTGGTAGGCGCCTGTAATCCCAGCTACTCGGGAGCCTGAGTCAGGAGAATGTTTTGAATCTGGCAGGTGGAGGTTGCAGTGAGCCAAGATCATGCCATTGCACTCCAGCCTGGGTGACAGAGTGAAACTCTGAGAAAAGAAAGAAAGAGAGAGAGAGAGAGAGAGAGGAAAAGGGGAGTGAGGGAGGAGGGAGGGGGGAGGGAAGGAAAGGAAGGAAGGAAGAAGGAGGAAGGAGGAAGGAAGGAAGGAAGGAGGAAGGAAGGAAGGAAAGGAAAGAAAAGAAAATGTAGACATGCACACACCTCATGAGGACAACAAGCCTCATCTATCCACACACCCTCTTTCCACCAACTGAAGTGTGGACAGGCCACTTCCACAGACAAACTTCAGGTCTTTCTCAGGGGAAAGTCTAATATTTGCTCATTTCTTAACTATTTAATATGTAAAACTGTATTGCTATTTTTCATAGCTTCTGTTTTTTAAAATATGCCACTGATGAAGTATTTGAGTGTGGTGCTTCCAACCATAAGTCCTGTGGTTATTACTGAATAATTCTTGCATAACACATGATTTTTAGGCCCATGTGCCATGTCATAGCAAAACTGACTAGTATATACACTAAAAACACACATACAACTACTTGGAGTGACTGTTCTGACCCTTCATTTGGAGGCGTGCTCATTGCTTTGGAATTCTGGCAGTTGATGGCTGAATAGTGATTGGAGTGTGAGGACAAGGCTAGACAGGAGCCAGAGAGAGTACTCTCTGGTTATTGTTTTATAATGGGAAAGTGGAAGCATAGAATGAGTTGTTGTTGTTGTTTTTTGAGAAGGAGTTTGACTCCTGTTGCCCAGGCTGGAGTGCAATGGTGCAATCTTGGCTCACCGCAACCTCTGCCTCCCAGGTTCAAGCGATTCTCCTGCCTCAGCCCCCCGATAGCTGGGATTACAGGCATGCACCACCATGCCCTGCTAATTTTGTATTTTTAGTAGAGATGGGGTTTCTCCATGTTGGTCAGGCTGGTCTTGAACTCCCGACCTCAAGTGATCTGCCAGCCTCGGCCTCCCAAAGTCTTGGGATTACAGGTGTGAGCCACCGCGCACAGCCACATAGAATGATTTTAGGGAATATTTGGGTAGCCTCAATCCCACAATGCAAAAGTTATTCCTTATTCAATTATCTTTCCATCTTTCTAGACTGACGTGGAAAAAGGGTCAGATTGTTACTACAGTATGCCTTTAACCCCTCTCGTCTTTTTCTAATAGAGAGAAGGAGTCTCTAATCAAAGCCATCAGCAGTCTAATATCTATGAGAAGTGATACCTGCATTTCAGTTACAGTGATAATCAGCTTCTTGTTTAAATAAAAGCATTTAAATTAAAGAGTCAATTTAAAGGAAAAGTTAAGTAATACTGCTGGAACCATGGGGATGGGTGAGATGTAGATGTCTGAAGTGGGAAAACTCACGGACCAGGGAGGCGTGGAACAGTTGTTTGCCTTCCAGGAACCGCCCCACCTATCTAAATCCATATCCTTTTAGGAAACACCCCCCACTGTCATGTGGTTTTAGAATTGCCTTTGTTCATTTTAGTTAGAACTCTCGGGAGATATTGGGGAGAAGGCAATCTGCACAGAGGGCTTCACCCCAAGTCTAGTGCCTCCCCCACCTCCCCACCCGGTGCTTTGCAGGGGCGGCACCCTCTGCTCTGTGTGCCAAGACCGCTTGGGAACAAGTAGATACACACCCAGGAGAACCATGTCCTCTGTCACCAGGGAACAGCTGCTCAGCCTCAGCACCCGAAGAGACATGGAAAGCTTTAGTGTTTCCAGAAGCAGCTTCAAGTTGCCACCAACACACTTGTTCCAAGAAAGGTTAAATACTTCCAGAGCAGAGAGGTGAACAGAGCTTTCAGCTAAAAGTGATAACGATAAGAACAGCAGTAATTTAGGTTTTCTTACAGATCATAAGCTTTGGATTTGAGGAAACTGGTCTAGGACAACACATTAATATAACTGGAGTTGAGAAAGTTGTAGAGGCCATTTTCTTCTGCCTTAAATTTATGGCCTCAATTTATGTTGTCTGTTTTTTGTTGTTGTTGTTGTTGTTGTTGTTTGTTTTGTTTTGAGATGGAGTCTTGCTCTGTCACCAGGCTGGAGTGCAGTGGCACAATCTTGGCTCACTGCAACCTCCGCCTCCTGGGTTCAAGTGATTCCCCTGCCTCAGCCTCTCAAGCAGCTGGGACTACTTGTGCGCGCCACCATACCCAGCTAATTATTTTTGTATTTTAACAGAGACGGGGTTTCGCCCTGTTGGCCAGGATGGTCTGGATCTCCTAACTCGGGATCCACCAGCCTTGGCCTCCCGAAGTGCTGAGATTACAGGCGTGAGCCACCGCACCCAGCCTGTTGTCTGTTTTTATTTGGGGAAATATTGGAAACTTTAGCAAAGCAAAACTTGATAAATTGGAATTCACTGTCCAACTGGGGTTTCTTTCCTTCATTTCACATGTAGGAAGGAGAAAGAGGCAAAGTGCTTGGACGGCTAGTCAAGATTTCAGAATGTGTCCTGGTTGGTACATATTCCACTGCCCAGTCACTGCTGAGATTGAGATAGGGTCAAGTCTCCCTAAGAGTCTGAAATGCCAAAACCCATTTGTGTTTACTTCACTGCAATAAATGCAGGCAAGGAAGGCAACTAATGTATTTTGGAAAGATTTTTAAAGAAAAGTAAAAGATTTTCTGCTTAATTCTCAGTTGCCCCAAAGTTAAAATTAACCAGAATATCTTATTCCCAAGTTAATTGTACTTCAAACTATTCTGCCTTCCTTCTAGAGAATAATGTGTTCGAGGGGAAAATGTACATTCTTTTATAATATCTAGTAAGAAAATCCCTTACTCATGGTACAGAGATCTACATTAAGGAGAAATGGAACTTTTTCTTCTAAAAGCAATGTACAGAAATATATATTTGCTTCATTTGCTTAATTCAAATTGAATAGTACATTTATGTCAGATGATATAATTTAGTGTAATACCTCGTTGATCATGATTCATTGATTGTGCAGCTAGAATTAGAAACAGCTGTGCCTTCTAATGGCCACAGTTCCTTTAAAAAAACGTATTTTTCCAGACTGGGCAACATGGTAAAACTCCGTCTCTACCAAAAATACAAAAATTAGCCAGGTGTGGTGTCACACTCCTGTAGACCCAGCTACTGGGGAGGCTGAGATGGCATGATCGCTTAAGCCCAGGAGAAGGCTACAGTGAGCCATGATAGTGCCACTGCACTCCAGCCTGGGCAGCAGAGCAAGACCCTCCCAAAGTACTGGGATTACAGGTGTGAGCCACTGCACCTGGCCCAAGTTCACAGTTCTTTACTGGGGGGTCAGTCATCTAGGTACCCTCCACCCAGCATATACCAAAATTCCATGCTCACAAAAGAAAAGCGCATGTTCAGCATAAACCATGTTGTTTGTGCAAACAGGTTAGGCATAGTAAACCACCCTTATCAGTTAGGAAATGGTACGAACACCCCCAGATTCCAAGTTCTGGGATATCAGCTAAGGGTTGGTCTTTCTGGTTGACAGTAGGCCTTTCCAGGGATAGCAGCATCAAGTCTGCTATGTTAACTCTTTTTTGCCCCCATACACGTGGCTGGAGTTGTTGGATTTGTGTGCTTCCTGGATAATGCTAAAAACAGAGTCCTTCTCTCTAACCTTCTCACCAGTGTTTTTTTTTTTTTTTTTTTATCAGTTGGCACTTCCTTAAAATGAATTGTACTGTCAACCAGACAAGGGCTATTATTAATGAAATAAATGCATTAAATTCATAAAATGAGTAGCTATTTATTATTATACATTAATAAAAATAAATGCATGTTATTTACCCCCAAATTTGAAGAACACTATATTTAGGGCATTCTTGCCCTCCTTTTCAGCCTGAGTATTTTGTTCAGCCTGAGTATTTTGCTCAGCCCGAGTATTTTGCTCAGCTCCCATAGACTTGGTCCTCACCATGCCCTCCTCCCAGCGCTCCCTCAGCATCATTCATCTCATCGTCCACATCTCTGGATGGGGAAAAGTCCCAGGATATGTAGCTTTCAGCCCTGCTGTTCTAGGGCCCATGGACCCATCAGAGACTCTACAGATATGCTTGAAGGGGTGCCTGTGAGCTTCCTCAAACTGATTACAGTTATTCTGTGGGGAAGAGTATGGTACATTTTCTGTCTCCAAAACATCTGGAATTAGACTGCCTTAAATCAAATCCTGGCTCTGGCTCTTATGACCTTAGGTTACCTCATGTACTTAACATCTCTGTGCTTCAGTTTCCTTGTCTGCAAAATATAAAATGGAACAACGGCACATGCCTTATACAGTTGTAAGAGTTAAATTGGTGAATGCATGTAAAGTTCTTGGAAAGGGGCCTGGCACATAGGATATGCTCCATAAATGACAGTTGTTAAGTTCTGCCCATTTGGTGACAAGTGCAATGTCAGCAAGTAAGGGGAGATATTGTGAAACAAAGACACTTGGTAGCACTTCTCCAAATCGATCACCCAGGGAGCCAGTAGTTTGTGCACACAGTGCCAGGGTCCCCAACGCCAGCTCCCTTTACTTGCTGACACTGCACTTGTCATCAAATGGAAACTTTGTCACCAACTTTCAGATTCAGTAGGTTCCTGATGTAGGCTGGGGCACATCCGTGACCTTAAGGCATACACAGATTCCTAAGCGAGCACATAAATCCTGTGGGGAATGATTGCTTGGCAGTTAGCCAGGCTCACACTCTAGTAAATGGCTTACTTTCCTATCAGATCCACAGCAATCCCAACTCATACTGACACTTCCGCAAAATTACAAGTTACCATGGATGTGGTGGTCCCGGGTTGGTTGTACACACATTAAATTTTAAATGTTAAATCTGCACATACCATGGCCAGGCACAGTGGCTCACACCTATAACCCCAGCACTTTGGAAGGCCCAGGAGGGTGGATCACTTGAAGTCAGGAGTTTGAGACCAGGCTGGACAACATGGTGAAACCCTGTCTCTACTAAAAATACAAAAATTAGTCGGGTGTGGTGACGTGCACCTGTCTGTGATCCCAGCTACTCTCGAGGCTGAGGCAGGAGAATCGCTTAGACCTGGGAAACAGAGGCTGCAGTGAGCCAAGATCACGCCACTGCACTCCAGCCTGGGTGACACTCTGTCTCAAAACACAAACAACAACAACAAAAAAAACCCTGCACATATTAGAATCATTTTTTTGGACTTTCAGAAGGTCACTTTTAAGAAGGCATATGTCCTGAAAAGAAGACAAATTAGTACTTCACAAATTTGGCTGAACCTTGGAATGAAATGCAGAGAAAAAGAGGTCTCCCTCTCACATTATTGCATGGCTCCTGCAGGGATCTGGGAAATCTCTTACCAAGAGCTGTAAAAGTCTCACTCTCCAAAGCACAGTTGTTAACAACTAATGACTTCAATGCTGGTAAAAATCGGAGCCTGCTGAGTAAGTTTTCAGAAGAACTGCCCATCTTTCTGTTGGCTGATAAATCCAGTTCTTGAAGATTTGAGAGTAAAGGAATGACCTGGGCTGTTAAAAATATCAGCAGCGACATGTTTTAGGCACCATCTCACAGAGTCTTCTGGGTGTTTGGTTCCCACACTCTGTTTAATCTATCAGTCAATACAGCTCTCCCCAACCCCACCCTCCCTCCCTTACACACCGCAAACCAGCCATCTTCCCAGCATGCTGCTTGGGCTTTCTTGCTTCCAAGCTCCTTTCCAGGCTAGAAGAGCAAAGGCTGTGGAGACAGAGAACTAGATCTTGGATCTGCTACTAAAGAACTGTGTGATTTTGGACAAGTTAATTAACCTCTCTGAACTTTAGCATTCTCAACTCTAGAACTCTTAGTCTTCTCTATTTCAGTGGTCATTGGGAAGGTAAAGTGACTTGGTAAAGATAAAGTGCTTGGTATAATGCCTGGCACATACTAACTGCTCAATTAATGTTTGAAATTATAATTCTTTTCTCAGAATGTAAGTACCAGTAAGGCAATGAAAACAGCAATCAGAACAGACACCTGTTGGTAACCACACTGGGTCCTGAGGGGCCCGGCTAGGAATTACCCCCGTTCACTATCTTTTGGCTGCCTTTCCAGCCTTTGCCCCAACTCTTACCAAGGCAGAAAATGCAGTATGCTGGATCTCTACAAGGCTGGCTCACCTCCTCGAAGCCTTCCAGGGTCACCCACACCAAAGTAACCCCTTGGTCACTATCGCATCACCATATTTTATTTTCACAGCACCCAGCATTATGTGATATTTTCTTGTTGATATATTTGTTTTCTGTCTTCCCTCACTGAAGGCAAGCTCTGTGTTATAGGAACTATCTCACTCCCAGAATGGGGATCAGTACCTGAAACATCAGAGGTATAAATGTTTGTGGGAGGAGGGAGAGAGGTCGGGGAAAGAAAGGGGAAAGGCAGGGAAGGCAGGCAGGCACTTGTAAAGTCAACAGGTGTAACTACTTCTCCCTCTTCCAACCCCCTCAGCACTTTGTATTTCGCCATGCAGTTTGAATATGTGTTGGTTTACTCCTGCCCCTGCCATACTGAAGTTCCCTGATAGCTGGGATTTTTTGCAGCCCCTGGCACAGTGTCCCACACCTTTAGAGGATTCATCAGTAGTTACTGCTTAAAGGCTCTATAATTCCATTTCTTTGGAGCGATTTACAATGATTGGATAAAAGAATGTTCAATTATTTAACAGCATAAAGTATAAAGCCGGGTGTATTTTCATTTCCATCTTTTCAAAATTAAGCAGAAGGAGAACAATGTAATTCATTACACTTATCAAATAATTATTAGTTTTCCAGAGCCATTCACCCATGTCAGTGGCTGTGAACCTAGGTAAGGAAAGCCTAGTCCTCCATTATACCAGTGGGAACAACTGAGGTCCTCCAGCCCTGAGTAACAAAATGAGATGTGGTATTCATGTTATTTAGTTGTACCAAGGGAATCTGGCAGGCTGATAACTCGTGAAGGTCTTCCTAGGTATGATGCTCAGGCTATGATAAGTAAAGGCAATGGTAAGAACTCATAATGCTCCATGCAAAGCTCAAAAAGGGATTATTTTGTCATTTTTAAATCTTCATGAAAGCCTTGAACTCTTCTCATTTTCCCAAATATTGAGAGAAGAGTCTGAGAGATAATTTAGCAGGTTTAAAAAGATAGATGTGTTAGACCTAGAAACCTATCTTACGGTCTTCCTCTCCAAATTGTACTATAAACAACCAAAAACTTATTTGTATTCTCATTGTGCACTCATTCTTCATTCATTCACATATTCAACCTGCATTTACTTGGTGCCGATCATGTGCAGGTGCCTGTGCTTGAGCAGTGGGGAGATGCTAAATGAGATACCTCTAGCCTGGACTTGCCCATGACCTGCAAAGAGAGAGCATGGGCAAAGGGCCCAAGGCCAGAGCATGCCTGGCGTGTCTGAGAATCAGCAAGGGCTGTGGCCAGGGTGGAGTCAGTGAGGAGGAGGGGGAGTGAATGAAGTCAGAGTGATAGAGGACAGGGAGACCATTTGGGCTCTTGCAATACTCTAAGCATAAGATAATCATTGCTTGGACCAGGGTAGTGGAGGTCTAGATGGTGAGCCATGGTCAGATTCTGGATGTACACTGAAGGCTTACTGTGGCCACAGACGGGATAAAACCCTTAATCTCAAGGCTATGCTTGCTCTGTTTGTTATGGGAAATTGCATTTATATATTACATGTTGTAATTACAGAACTATGTTTGCAGTAGGAAAATAAGTGTAGTTGCCTAAAGCGGTAACGTATAGCCATCACGCACCACCCCGCTGACTCTTTTTCTGTAACTTCATTTGTATCTGAGTGGCTTGACTTCACTTGTTATTCAGAAATCCTCAATACCTTTTGTGTTGGCATTTGGTTACAGGTATGTAACCTGTTTGTAATCAGCTTTGTGACACTAAGAGATTTATTTCTAAACAGCAACATGAATTCAAAATTTTCCCTAAGTGCCAAATCTATCATTTACAGGCATGTATAGGTGGAATTGAGATTCACTAACATTTACTGGGTGTTTAATACATGCCAAGTACTACGTTGAGACATTCACGGAACTTTTAGGAATTAATCTTTCCAATAACTTCATAAAAAGTAAATTTATAAGTGTACATATTAAAATTTCCAAGTTTCCAAAGATAGGCCAAGATTCCAAAAGTCTTTCCTTTGCTCTGTAATATGTACTTACTCAGTGACATCACGTCATCTGCTGTTAGTGAGCACTGGTGAAGATCTAGGACTTGCAGATGCTTTAGCATGACCAACTGAGCCGACGAGTCTTCAAAACCTCCACCTAGATCCTTATTGCAGGAAAGATCTAATTTCCTCAGCTCAGCCAAATACCTAAAAGCAGCATCTACAAAGAAAGTCAGAATCCCGTTCTGATAGCTGGACACAATGGTATACCTATAGTCCCAACTGCTTGGGAGACCAAGGTGGGAGGATTGCTTGAACCCCGGAGTTCGAGTCCAGCCTGGGCAGAATAGTGAGATCCATCTCTTAAAAAAAGAAAAACCGGACCAGGCGTGGTGACTCCCACCTGTAATCCCAGGACTTTGGGAGGCCAAGTGGGGTGGACCACGGGGTCAGGAGTTCAAGTCCAGCCTGACCAAGATGGTGAAACCCCATCTCTACTACCATTCTGACATATTGCAAGGTGGTAAGAAGGTGTGGAACAGGGGTGGAGCCGTGGTGCAGTAAGGGAGGCTGAGGGAGCACACTGTGTTCACAAAAGACAAAAGGAGGAATAAGTGTAAACTTCCTACCATCTGGCCCTCTGTGGACCCGACCATGATTTCACACACATGCTCCCTAAGATCTGCATAGATTGCCGAGGGTTTTGACATGAATCCTGCAACTACACTTGAGCATCCTCTCCTATTACACTTGAGCATTGGAGTTTACATAGATTTTTAGACTTATTCAAGCTGCCAGTGAATATTACAGGTTCTGTAAGTTCAATGTCATTTCCTATTCTCCATAAATATGGATACTATGTATAGGGGAATAAGTTTTAACTGCAGACGCCATCGAAGCCATTCTTTTTATCAATACCGATTCCTTCCTACTATAGAGCATAAAATAATGCTGACACTTTCAGAACAGAAAACCTAGTAGTTCTAGCAGCAAAGAAACTTTATTTTTCCCAGTGTTTATCTCAACCTAAAATATACTGGCCTTTTCAGAGTCAGTCATATTAAAGGCTCATTTTTATAATCATGAAAGTGTATGTTCTCTGTCAAATATTTAGAAAATAAATAAAATATAAAAAAGATTTTTTTTTGAGATGGAGTCTCTTCTGTCATCCCTATCAGCTCACTGCAATCTCGATTCCTGAGTTAAAGCGATTTCTGCTGCCTCAGTCTCCCAAGTAGCTGGGATTACAAGCACATGTGTCACCACATCCAACTAATTTTTGTATTTTTAGTAGTGATGGGGTTTCATCATGTTGGCCAGGCTGGTTTCAAACTTCTGATCTCAAGTGATCCACCTGCTTGGGCCTCCCAAAGTGCTGGGATTACAGGTGTGAGCCACTGCGCCCAGCCTAAAGGAGATTTCAATTACCCATAATCTTATTCCCCAGCACAACCACTATTTATATTTTGCTCTATTTCCTAGTAACTTTTCAATATATATATTTATATGTATATCATATATATTTATACTTGTAATCTTAAATCCAGCCATTGTTAACTCACCCAATACTTTGACACTCTTTTGTGATAATCCACATGAATGTAACTTCAGTACTTTAAGATTTGACGTGCTTTTTAATCCCTGAGCAATACTGTTCAGACTGCCACCAATGTCTCTGTTAATAGAAAGATCAAGTACTTCAAGACTTTGCAGCATAGGTAGCAGTTGACCTAGAAAAGAAATCCAAATAAGAAGGATACGTAGGAGGGGAGTGGAGTTTTATGTCACTTGGGGATATAGTGACGTAAAACTCCACTCCCCTCCTACATACTCTTCTTTAAATTCAGGATAAGACAAAACACAGCAAACTTAGATTCCCAAGCTATCCAATGAGCATCTTCAATGTTTTTTCTCTTCAAATTCCACTTACCCAGAAATGTCCCATCTTCCGACGTGAGGGTGCAATCCACAAGCTCAAGCATTTGTATCTTGCTCCCTTTTTGGAACTTCTGAAGGATCAGAGGCAAATTTCCTCCCACTTTACTGTTCCAAGACAAATTTAGCTCTTCAAGTTCAGGAATCATCTCAAGTGCTTCTCCTATTAGCAAATGGCCCGAAAATTCTGTTAGTCACTAGTCAGAAAAGCAGGGAATTCATTTCAGAATCAGCACAACCATGATTAATGGAGTGTGGAAACTGGGCCAGGTACTGTCCTGTTTGGCACAGAGGAACAGAGAGAAGGAAAGAACCCAGTTCCTTCATAGCAGGGCGTGCTTCTCTAGATTTACACGTACAGTCATTCTAGTCCCTCCAAAATTCTGAAGTCATGCGTATGAGCTAAACAATTGTTGTTGTAGAAAAATCCACCTATTGGTAGGGTGGTTTTAGGAAGCTGCTTTTGTGGTGGTTCATCTGCTTTCCCTTAGCCCCCCTCTCTGGCATCAGCATTTCTGAGAAGTTTGACCAGGGATAGAAGTGAGGCAAAGCAGATAACTGGCCGCCACAGAGGTAAAGCTCTCTCCAACGTCAAGAATATCACATGCCTGTATATATAGTAAAGCTCTCTCCAAAGTCAAGAATATCACATGCCCATATATATATAAAAGGAATATCACATGCAACCTGAACTGACCACTACAGAGAGAAACTAATAATAGAGCATCAGGCACTAGCATCTTATAACAGCCATGCTGCCTTAAGAGGTAAAGAAGGGTGCAGTGAAACAGGGATGAAAACTAACATTTCTGAAACCATTACACACAGGAAAGCTCCCAGGGCTGCAGAGTGGAGGCTGGGAGAAAATATGAGAAGTGACCAGACAGATCAGCCCTTAGGAATGATTTTCCCTGCCTTGGGGGTACACACATACATGGAAAATGTACTTTCTCAATGTGCAAATAATTAAGCATTCTGGCAAGTCCCCTGTATCTAGAAGCCTCTTTACTACCCGCCCCTGGGTTTGAACTTCTACCATTGTTTGTTCATTCCATGGATTAAGGTTTTAGAAATCCAGGAACCCCATGCTAAAATGCATATTCTCCAGCAGTTATAGCATCTTAAGCCAGCAATGAACAGGCATCATTTTGTGTGCACTTGCCAGTCAATTGGGGGTGACTTTCTTTTTTTTTTTTTTTTTTTTTTGAGACGGAGTCTTACTCTGTCGCCCAGGCTGGAGTGCAGTGGCCAGATCTCAGCTCACTGCAAGCTCTGCCTCCCGGGTTCACGCCATTCTCCTGCCTCAGCCTCCCGAGTAGCTGGGACTACAGGCGCCTGCCACCTCGCCCGGCTAGTTTTTTGTATTTTTTAGTAGAGACGGGGTTTCACAGTGTTAGCCAGGATGGTCTCGATCTCCTGACCTCGTGATCCGCCCGTCTCGGCCTCCCAAAGTGCTGGGATTACAGGCTTGAGCCACCGCGCCCGGCCTGGGGGTGACTTTCTATAGTTCTGAGGTGTTCCCCAGGATCAGGGAGAAAGAGCTCATGATTGATTAGTTATGTCTGCAGTGGTCATGGTACTGGAGTGCCACGCATTTGCCACCCGGTACTAAACTATTATAATGGGTGTAACAATTTTGAAATGCCTTCTGATTTATGTTCTCTTATCAAGAAACCATTTATTTTCCCTATACCCCATCTACATTAAGACTGAGTGAAGAAGACAGAGTATGGATGATAGATAGGTAAGCCCCTCCTGATGGGAGAGGATGCAGAAGTCCTTCCAGAGAAGAAATAACTCTGGGAGAGGGAAAAGGGCACAAACATCAGAACAACAACAGTACAGATTCCCTCCTCAACCAGGTAAGTTTGGAACAGGTCCCAGGCAGAAATTTCATTTTCTTGTTTTCTAAGGATGGAGGATCAGGAAAAAGATCAGGTTAATCATAGAAAATAAGAAAGTTGTCTTTTCACACGTGAGTAATGGTATGTTAAAATTGTGAGTCTGCTACACAATAACCAGCTGCTTAATGTGGGGCTAAACTGATCATGTAAACCCAAAGAAAGGTGATCTTAGATGACAGAATGGAGAAAGAAGGACTATCAGTTATTGAGCACCTATTATGCACCAGGCATGCAGTAGGTACTTTAAAGAAATTGTTTAATCCTTGCAACAATTTTTTGAGAGGGAAGTTATCCCTATTTCAGATATAAGAAAACTGAGGGGGCCGGGCGCGGTGGCTCAAGCCTGTAATCCCAGCACTTTGGGAGGCTGAGACGGGCGGATCACGAGGTCAGGAGATCGAGACCATCCTGGCTAACGTGGTGAAACCCCGTCTCTACTAAAAAATACCAAAAACTAGCCGGGCGCGGTGGCGGGCGCCTGTAGTCCCAGCTACAGGAGGCTGAGGCAGGAGAATGGCGTAAACCCGGGAGGCGGAGCTTGCAGTGAGCTGAGATCCGGCCACTGCACTCCAGTCTGGGCGACAGAGCGAGACTCTGCCTCAAAAAAAAAGAAAAGAAAAGAAAACTGAGGCTCAGAAAAGTTAAATTATTTGTCCATGTTCACAAAGCTAGTTAAAAGTGGCAGTAGGGGCCGGGTGTGGTGGTTCATGCCTGTAATCCTAGCACTTTGGGAGGCCAAGGCGGGCAGATCACTTGAAGTCAGGAGTTCAAAACCAGCCTGGCCAGCATGGTGAAACCCTGTCTCTACTAAAAATACAAAAAAATTAGCTGGGCATGGTGGTGCACGCCTGTAATCCCAGCTACTTGGGAGGCTGAGGCAGAAGAATCACTTGAACCAGGGAGGTGGAGGTTTCAGTGAGCCAAGATTGTACCACTGCACTCCAGCCTAGGCGACAAGAATGAAACGCCATCTCAAAAAAGAAAGGGGGGGGGGGCTGGGGATAGACACTAGGATTTGAAGTAGGATCTACTAAAAATACAAAAAACACAAAATAATTATAAAAATTAGCCAGTCATAGTGGTGCATGCCTAAAATACAAAAAAATACAAAAAATTAGCTGGGCATGGTGGTGCACTCTTGTAATCCCAGCTCTTGGGAGGCTGAGGTAGGAGAATCACTTGAACCAGGGAGGCAGAGGTTTCAGTGAGCGAAGATTGCATCCCTACACTCCAGCCTGGGTGACAAGAATGAAAAGCCATCTCAAAACAAAAAGGCCAGGGGTCGGGGTGAGCACTAGGATTTGAAGTAGGATCTGGCCAACCTGAGATGTGTAATGTTTCTCCTCAGCTACAAGAGGCATGGGCCAGGGAATGTCAGCTGCCCCCATTTCCAGGGAGGGACTGACAAGCGGAGATATTTGGCATAAAATGTGTTGTTTTTACACAAATCTTTAAATAGATGTAAAGGATTAAAATAAGTCATGAAAATAAGAAACTTTACAACAAAAGAAGATTAAAAAGTATCAAAGACATGTAATAAACCAGCAAGCATTTTGGTACAGCAGTTGGATAAGTAGAATGACATTGTACAGATTTAATTCTATGTTCCATATATAAACTAACTTAATGGAGGTTCTAGTTCTAGTTAAACTATTAACTTAAAAATCTTGTTTTGTTTAATTTTTCAAAATGTGGGTGGGAAAATAGAAGAGAGAAGTATTCTTTTGGAATTGTAAAAGAACTTAATTCTTGTCTACTCTAACTCCTCTATTTTACACATGAAGTAACTGAGACCCAGTGTGAGCATGTTTTACAGTAACCTCCATTTAAACTACATGAGGCCGGACACGGTGGCTCACGTCTATAATCTCAGCACTTCGGGAGGCTGAGGCGGGTGGATTCCCTGAGGTCAGGCGTTCGAGATCAGCCTGGCCTACATGGTGAAACTCCATCTCTACTAAAAATACAAAAATTAGCCGGATATGGTGGTGCACACCTGTAATCCCAGCTACTTGGAAGGCTGAGGCAGGAGAACTGCTTGAACCCGGGAGGCAGAGGTTGCAGTGAGCCGAGATTGCACCACTGCACTCCAGCCTGGGCAACAGAGTGAGCCTCCATCTCAAATAAATAAATAAATAAATAAATAAATAAATAAATAAACAAACAAACTACATGAAAGCAGGGACCTGGTCAGCTTTGTTCTTTTCTCTATCCACAGAGCTTAGCACAGACCTAGACACGGTTTACATGACTTTTTAGCAGTTATACAAGTGCCCAATACAGCATAATGCCCTTGATCATGATCCCCAATGGAGCAGGCAACAGAGATAGTTTGCCCTTGAGGATTCAGCTTGCAAAGGTGCATTGAGTGAACCCTTCTTCTTCTTCTTCTTCTTCTTCTTCTTCTTCTTCTTCTTCTTCTTCTTCTTCTTATTCTTTTTTTTGGAGATGGAGTCTTGCTCTGTCATCTAGGCTGGTGTGCAGTGGGATGATCTCGGCTCACTGCAACTTCCGCCTCCCAGGTTCAAGCAATCCTCCTGCCTCAGCTTCCCGAGTAGCTGGGATTACAGGCACCTACCACCACACCTGGCTAATTTTTTGTATTTTAGTAGAGACGGGGTTTCACTATGTTGCCCAGGCTGGTCTCGAACTCCTGAGCTCAGGCAATCTGTCGACCTCAGCCTCCCAAAGTGTTAGGATTATAGGCGTGAGCCACGACACCCGGCCGAATCAATTTTTTTTTTTTTTTTTTTTTTT
>NW_016813639.1:144444-151252 GCF_001698545.2 Rhinopithecus bieti
CTACCACCACACCTGGCTAATTTTTTGTATTTTAGTAGAGACGGGGTTTCACTATGTTGCCCAGGCTGGTCTCGAACCCCTGAGCTCAGGCAATCTGTCGACCTCAGCCTCCCAAAGTGTTAGGATTATAGGCGTGAGCCACGACACCCGGCCGAATCAATTTTTTTTTTTTTTTTTTTTTGGGGGGGGACGGAGTCTCGCTCTGTCGCCCAGGCTGGAGTGCAGTGGCCAGATCTCAGCTCACTGCAAGCTCCGCCTCCCGGGTTCACGCCATTCTCCTGCCTCAGCCTCCCGAGTAAGCTGGGACTACAGGCGCCCGCCACCTCGCCCGGCTAGTTTTTTGTATTTTCAGTAGAGATGGGGTTTCACCGTGTTAGCCATGATGGTCTCGATCTCCTGACCTCGTGATCCGCCCGTCTCGGCCTCCCAAAGTGCTGGGATTACAGGCTTGAGCCACCGCGAATCAATTTTTTAAGAAATGCATTCATCATACCCAGTGCTTGAACGTCATCAGTGGTAAGTCTGCAGCTACCCAGCCTCAAGATTTTTAACTTGCTGACCAGATGCATTTGCTGAGTGATAGAATGGAGGGTTCCACCTACAAAATCATTCCAGGAGATATCCAGTTCTTCCAAGTCTGGGAGAAAAGGCAGCAAGGCAACTAGAAGTGAACAGAAGAAAATACAGGTATGTGTATGTGCCTTGGGATTTGCAGTAAATAAAATGCAATGCCTATACACACAGGACATAGTTTTACATGGTAAGAGAATAGACAGGGGTGGGCATGCTGACTTTTGGCAAAGAGCCCTCAGCTGTACAATTGGAGAAATTGTGATGTTTACTTTTCTATTTCTTAGGATGTTTTTTATTTCTGCCAAATAACTGCAGTCTGAAAATGCAGGAGTGTGTCTGTAAGATTTCATACAGCCTCTTTTCCTAAATTCAGCTGAAGTCTTCAAAACTTAAGGAAGGATCAATTAACTTGCTTTGCTTTTGTGTGTGTGTGTGTGAGGAGTCTCAACTGTTGCCAGGCTGGAGTGCAGTGGCGCAATCCTGGCTCACTGCGACCTCTGCCTCCTGGGTTCAAGCAGTTCTCTGCCTCAGCCTCCCGAGTAGCTGGGATTATAGGCATCTGCCACCACGCCTGGCTAATTATTTTGTATTTTTAGTAGAGACGGGGTTTCACCATCTTGGCCAGGCTGGTCTTGAACTCCTAACCCTGTGATTCACCCACCTCGGCCTCCCAAAGTGCTGGGATTACAGGCGTAAGCCACCACGCCTGGCCTTTATCTTTAAAAAAAAAAAAAAAAAGCGGTGCTATTTCTGCAATTATCTGGGACCACTTAGCAGACTTGGGGCTACTAGGTGGGTAGCTGAGTATGTTTTATCTGCTTATCTCAGTGGAAAGGCCCTATCTTCCTCTATGCAAAGTCCACTGCATACAGACCCATTTCTTTCATGTCTGCTGTTGTTAATCCACAGTTATTCAAATCTAGACACTTGTTGACAGCCTTTTTGCCCAGCTTCTGCAGGAACTGCTCGTATTTCTCCATACTGGATCTCAATTCCATTTCTGAACTGAGAGGCTTAGCTGTGTGATAAGCATAAAAAAGAATTTGCTGTTAATGATGGATGTATTAAAGATGCATAGTGAGCACAATCAGATAAATGAAAAGACTGCATAACTCTGAATTGCTCTTTTATAAAAACCTCAACTCAGAGGCAGAGCCATTTACTAGGGACAAAGCTTAACTAACCACTGTTTCTGCCACCAGGCACTCAGACACTGCTTCAGGAGCCTGAGGAACTCAGTGGCTTTTCTATCATGACCTGACCTGGGCTTCTCAGCATGAAGACAGAGCTGCATTCCTAGGTGAGAAGTAAACCTGTCAGACCAGCTTTTGAGATGCTTGCTTACTTGAAGGGCACACATATCTTTGGTGAATGCAACTACTAGGGAGGAAGCAGAGATACTTGCCTACTCAAACCAAGCAGGTGAAGAAGGGAGAGCATTGAAATCACCATCAAGGAGCTTCAAATGGCTACATGGGGTGAGTGGAATTCTTGCCGGTCATTCCTAGACCATTCAATTGGCAAACACATATCCAGAGAAACTAGTCCTGGGAGAGCTTTTGCTTTTTCTCAACTCCTGCCAGAAAGTGCATTTGGAAAGCCTCATTTGTCCTTCTTGTTACTAGGGACTACTGTGGCACCTTCACCAGCTTCCTCTGTAATAACACCATAATAACATGATAGTGGCTGGGCGTGGTGCCTCATGCCTGTAATCCTAGCACTTTGGGAGGCTGAGGTGGGCGGATCACGAGGTCAGGAGATTGACACCATCCTGGCCAACATGGTGAAACACTGTCTCTACTAAAATACAAAAAATTAGCCAGGCGTGGTGGTGCATGCCTGTAGTCCCAGCTACTCAGGAGGCTGAGGCAGGGGAATCTCTTGAACCCTGCAGGCAGAGATTGCAGTAAGCTGAAATTACGCCACTGCACTCCAGCCTGGTGACAGAGCGAGACTGCGTCTCAAAAAAAAAAAGAAAGAAAGAAAGAAAAGAAAAAAGAAAAAACATAGCACTATAATAATAAAAGCTATCATTTTATTGAGCACCTGTTATGTACTCGTTCTTCGCCTACTTGTACGTGCCAGCTTTTCTTTTTTTGTGGGGGGTGGGATGGAGTCTCACTCTGTCGCCCAGGTTAGAGTGCAGTGGCACAGTCTCAGCTCACTGCAACCTCCACCTCCCAGGTTCAAGCAATTCTCCTGCCTCAGCCTCCCGAGTAGCTGAGCTACAAGCACCTGCCACCATGCCCGGCTAATTTTTGTATTTTTAGTAGAGACGAGGGTTCGCCATTTTGGCCAGGCTGGTCTTGAACTCCTGACCTCAGGTGATCCACCCACCCAGCCTCCCAAAGTGCTGGGATTACACATGTGAGTCACCATGGCCTGCCAGGTGCCAGCATTCAAGACATACATAAAATATATCATACTTTTGTAAGGAAAAGTGAATAGACATGTACTGACAGTGATTTTAAAGTGGTTTTATAAGTGAAATATACAATTTTAAACATATAGATTATGTATATTGAAATCCAATAGGAAATAATAAGTTCTGGAATGTGCAGTAATATTAACCCTGACAAAAAGGTGTAAGACCACATAGCTAATAAGAAATACATTGGTACCAGTGAAAAGTAAAAGATAGTAGGATTGCGGTGGTAATAAATTTAGACCAAATGATTAGCAGGATAATAAAAACTGCACCTCTAATCCACAGCAGTCCTGTGGCTTCCTGTTTGGTCTAAGAAAACGGCATGTAGGATACACATCCTTGTTGGGATGATTGGTGTTACCACATTTCACCAGTAGGAGGCAGCAGCATCCACCATGTAACCTTTCATTCTCACCTTCCATTTTTATGGCACATTGGATACAAGGTATTTAATTTTGGGTAGAGTTGCCAGATTTAGGAAAAACAACAACGGCGTGCCCAGTTAAATTTAAATTCCAAATCAACAAGGAATCATTTTATATGTCTCAACTATTGCATGTATTTTCTCTGGCAACCCTAATTTTGGGTGGGGCAGAGCAGAGTTGTGGATAGGAGACAGGGAGGGGCAGCCTCTTAGGTGCCAGAAAGTACAGTACATTTTGTCTAAAGGAGTCACAATCCATTTCATAGATTTGGAAACTTAGAGAAATGATTAACTAGGAAGAAGCAGAGCCTGAATTTGAACCCAGAATAGTTTGTTCCAAAGCCTATGGTGTGTGTGTTTTATTTTTGTATTTAAAAAATTTTTTCTGCGTTGTATCTTATTGCTGTTTCTCTTTTGTTTTTAAGCTTTTTATCTCAACCTACAATCATGCCCAAGTTCCAGCCCCACCAAACCCACTCTTCTGTTTTCTCCTCAAGACACTGCTCTATCAAGCATTTCCTTTACTGTCAAATGTTTGGAAAGAGTGGTTTGCACTTGCCGGCCCAACTCCTTCCCCGCATTTGCAAGTTAACCCTCTACCTTCTGGTTGCTACACTCCTCTATCTAAATCAATTGTTTCTCAAAGGTCACCAGCAATAACCTAGAAACTGACAGACACAGAAATCTCTTCTCAGTTCACATCCTACTGGGTGCTCTGTCATGTTTGATGTGACTGACAAGTAAGCAGTCGGAAGACCTGGTCCAAATCACGGGTCTGTTCGAGGAACAAGTCACTTAATCTTTCTGAGCCTTGGTTTACTCATCTATGAAATGCCTGGTTCATTTCTCAAGAGCATCGTGATTTAAACTTACTGGAACCTCCCAGGGACATGGTAATCTGCAGGTCCTTTTACCTGAGAGGTACTTGGTAAATATTTGTTGAAAGAGCAAACAATTGAATGAATGAATATTGGTTTTACAGTTACTCAATTACCAAAATAAATCATCATGATAAATCTTTATCAAAACACTTAAATATAAAAGTAAGTACTAACTTATGAGACCTCTGGACATCTCCTCACAGATCATGATTTCAATTTTTAAAAAATCTGTGAAACCGGCCGGCCACTGTGGCTCATGCCCGTAATCCCAGCACTTTGGAAAGCTGAGACGGGTGGATCACCTGAGGTCAGGAGTTCGAAACCAGCCTGGCCAACATGACAAAACACCATCTCTAGTAAAAACACAAAAATTTGCCAGGCATACTGGCGTGCACCTGTAATCCCAGCTACTTGGGAGGCTGAGGCAGGAGAACTGCTTGAACCCGGAGGCAGAGGTTGCAGTAAGCTGAGATCATCCCACTGTACTCCAGCCTGGGCAACAGAGCAAGACTCCATCTCAAAAAAAACAAAAAAACCTATGAAACCAAATTAGCCAAGAGCAGTGGCAGGAGCCTGTAGTCCCAGCTAGTAGGGAGGCTGAGGCACAAGAATCTCTTGAACCCGGGAGGTGGAGATTGCAGTGAGCTGAGATTGCACCACTGTACTCCAGCCTGGGTGACAGAGTAAGGCTCTGTCTCAAAAAAAAAGAAAAAGAAAAAGAAAAAAATATATGAAACCTTCTCTTCACAGGATACCTTATGTCACAGCTCACTGTGTAGAACGGGTGAATCAGGGCTGCTGCAGCCAGGCTGGAGTGGGGTGGGAGGCACCCATGGGGGGCGCATTAGTAACCACACAGGAGCAGCTCTGTGGAGATTGAGGCCTTTTCCGAGCTGTGTTAGCTCCGAACGAAGCTCTTGGTCCTTCGTGCTCTCACTAAGTTCCTTTCCGACTGAAATCTGTCAAGGTTTGTCAACCAAAACACTCGACATTCATAAGACGTTATTACACATTGCTAACATGGGTGGTACTGTACCAGGAACCAAGATAACAAGTTCCTGCTTTCAAAGAGCTGACTGTTTCATGAGAGAGACAGCAAGAAAGCCACCATTACCATATAGATGAGAAGCAGAGGCACGCAGGGGTGTGTGGTTGCACACTTCACTGACAATAAGTACCCCAAGTCTGGGGATTCCAGGTCGAGGAAGTGGGTCTCGGGAAGTTTCCAAGAGAAACTGGTACCTGGATTGCACCTTAAAGGAAGAGTGGGAGTCATCCAGGTGGGTGGACATGAGAGAGGGATATGTCAGGGAGGGCTGCAGGGGAGGATGGTGACACGAGGGAACATCTTTCTAGCCACAAAGAACCACTTGCTGGGGAGGAGAAGAATGTGGCCAGTACAGGGAATTATAAGTAAATCAGAGTGCCACACGCAGAGGATGAGGGTGGTGCTGTGGTGGGAGGTGGGAGAAGGCAAAGGTCATGAAGAGATATCCAGTATCCAACTGATCACCAATATCTTGAAGGCCATGCTTGGGAATATAGATGAGAGAAACTCAGTGAAGGATTTTAAGCAGGCGAGAGACACCACCATATCTGTGGTTTAGAAAGAGCACTGTGGCAGTGTGGAGGACAGATTGGCAAGAGAGCAAGACTAGAAGCAGAAAAACCAGTTAGGAAGCTATTGCGTACTCCAGGCAAGAGACAATGAGAGCTAGGCAGCAGCAATGGGCAGGAAGAACCAGGTGGGAGAGCTATTTGGGGACAGAATTAACATGACTCCAGGAGCCATTGAATTTTGGGAGAAATAGAAATGAAGAACTAAGCAGCTTGGGTGGTCAGTGTTGCATAGCAGGGAGGACCCTGGCTTGGTTTTGCACTGTTAATTTAATCACGATTACATTTATTCATTAACCTCATTCCTGATGCTCTAAATCACACTCTAGAACAAAAATGAACAATTTTCTGATAGAGATGGTCTTCTTTTAAAGAGACTTTAATTTCCTATATATAAAAACATACTTAAAATACATTTAATCAACTTGCTGCTAAAACTGTATTATTTTTGGCATTTGATGGCAAACAATCTGATGGAAGGGAGGGTAGGTATAAATGATATAAAATTGGCTAGGCATGGTGGCTCCTGGCCAGGCCTGTAATCCCAGTACTTTGGGAGGCCGAGGCAGGCAGACCACCTGAGGTCAGGAGTTTGAGATCAGCCTGGCCCACAAGGTGAAATCCCATCTCTACTAAAAATACAAAAATATTACCTGGGCATGGTGGCTCACGCCTGTAGTTTCAGCTACTTGGGAGGCTGAGGCAGAAGAATGACTTGAACCCGGGAGGCAGAGGTTGCAGTGAGCCGAGATCACAGTGCTGCACTCCAGCCTGGGTGATGGTGCGAAACTCTGTCGAAGAGAGAGAGAGAGAGAGAGAGAGAGAGAGAGAGAGAGAGAGAGAGAGAGAGAGAGAGAGAGAGAGAGAGAGAGAGAGAGAGAAAAA
>NW_016813639.1:151701-195908 GCF_001698545.2 Rhinopithecus bieti
GAAAGAAAGAAAGAAAGAAAGAAAGAAAGAAAAGAAAGAAAGATCGGCCAAGGGTTTTTTTGTTTTGTTTTGTTTTTTGAGGGTCTTGCTCTGTCACCCAGCCTGGAGTCCAGTGGTGCAATCATGGCTCACCACAGCTTCAACCTCTAAGATTCAAGCAATCATCCCACCTCAGCCTCCAGAGTAGCTAGGACCACAGGCACACACCACCATGCCCAGCTAATTTTTAACTATTTTCTAGAGATGGAGTGTTTGTTGTTGTTGTTGTTGTTATTGTTGTTTGAGACGGAGTCTCACTGTGTCACCCAGACTGGAGTACAGTGGTGCAGTGGCGTGATCTCAGCTCACTGCAACCTCCGCCTCCCAGGTTCAAGGGATTCTCCTGCCTCAGCCTCCCGAGTAGCTGGGATTACAGGCGCCTGCCACCATACTTGGCTACTCTTTTATATTTTTAGTAGAGACTGGGTTTTACCATATTAGCCAGGATGGTCTCGATCTCCTGACCTCATGATCTGCCTGCCTCGGCCTCCCAAAGTGTTGGGATTACAGGCGTGAGCCACCGCACCCGGCTGAGACGGAGTCTTGCTATATTGCCCAGGCTGGTCTTAAACTACTGGCCTTAAGCAATCCTCCCGCCTCAGCCTGTCAAAGTGTTGGGATTACAGGCATGAGCCACTATGCCTAACTGATAATTACTAAAGGTAGGTGACCATGGGGATTCTTTATTCTATTTTTGCATATGCTTAAAATGTTTTTAAAATGCTTTTAATCTAATAGATAATATATTGATGACATTGCACATAACACGTAACTTTAGAGAGAGATTTGACAATATTTATTTTCGTAACCCTTGAATTTGCAATCCCTGTTCTAGAAATTTATACTTTAAAAATAGCTGAAATATAGTGAAACAGGGAGTGGGAAAGAAGGAAATCCAAAGATACTCATTGAAGGACAAACAAGGAACTCACTGAGTAATTAAGACATATGAATGTGGCCGGGTGCAGTGGCTCACGCTTGTAATCCTGGCACTTTGGGAGGCTGAGGTGGGCGGATCACGAGGTCAGGAGATCGAGACCATCCTGGCTAACACGGTGAAACCCCATCTCTACTAAAAACACACAAAAAAATTAGTTGGGTGTGGTGGCAGGCGCCTGTAGTCCCAGCTACTCGGGAGGCTGAGGCAGGAGAATGGTGTGAACCCGGGAGGTGGAGCTTGCAGTGCGCCAAGATCGCGCCACAACACTCCAGCCTGGGCGACAAAGCAAGACTCCGCCTCAAAAAAAAAAAAAAAAAAAGACATACGAATGTAATGGAATATTATGCAACCATGAAAATTATGCATGTGAGCATCATGTAGCAAAGGGGGAATTGAACAATATAATAATATGTTCCAGAAGTAGGATCACAGCTCCATATAAACTCAGGAAGTTAACTGTAAGCTATTACAGCTGTGGAAAAGATGCCAATCTGGCCCCAGCGACCTCTCTGACTTGTCTTCCACTACCCCTTCCTCTCCATGTCTCCCATCCTGCTTCAGCACCCCGACTTCCTGACTCTCTCTCAAACACTCTAGGCTCGGTGCTAGCTGGGGCCTTTGCATGTGTAGTCCCTTTGCCTGGAAAGCTATTTCCACAAATACATAAGTGGCTGGCTTTAGTCATTCATTCAACACAGCTGATTTTATTCAGATTGCTGTTCAAATGCTTCCAAATCGAAGACTTCTTTCCTCCACCCCCATGTAAATAGCACCCCATCCCATCATTCTTTGTCTCCTTAGCCTGCATTATTTTTCTTCACATCATTTATCACCACCTGAAGTTATATCTGCATTTGGTCCTTTTCATGGCTGTATTTCTAATACTTAGCGCAGGGATTACCTGCTGACTGATAGAACATAAATGCATGCACATGAAAAAAAAAAAGACTGAGAAGAATCTTAAAGAAAGGATCATTTGTGTTATAATGAAAGGAAGTTTGGTATTTTCCCTAAACCTTTCTGTAGTGTTATGTTGCTTTTAACAATTTAAAAGTAAAATTATGAATCATTTAAAGCATTTAAGTAACATAATAAATGATTAGCACAGAGACTCATAGTTTGAGTCTTTAGTCTCAAAAGTCTTAAAGTCTTTAGTTTAACCCATAAGATCACTTTAGAAGAAAACTCTAAAAAACAAAGAAATACAGAGGCTGGGAAGGGTGTGTGTGTTGTTGGTGGGGGAGGTGTGGGTGGTTAATGGGTATAGAAAAAATAGAATATAGAATATATAAGATCTACTGTTTGATAGCACAACAGGGTGACTATATTTATCTGTTGTGTTACAAGCAACCTGTTATGCTCTTTTAGTTATTTTTAAATGTGCAATTAAATTACTGTACATTTAAAAATAACTAAAAGAGGCCTGGCATGGTGGCTTACACCTGTAATCCCAGCACTTTGGGAGGCCAAGGCAGGAGGGTCACCAGAGGTCAGGAATTCGAGACCAGCCTGGCCAAGGCAGTGAAACCCCATCTCTACTAAAAATACAAAAATTAACTGGGCATGGTGGTGTGCACCTGTAATTCCAGCTACTTGGGAGGCTGAGGCAGGAGAATCGCTTGAACCTGGGAGGCAGAGGTTACTATGAGCTGAGATCATGCCATTGCACTCCAGGCTGGGTGACAAGAGCAAAACTCTGTCTCCAAATAAATATATAAATAAAACTGAAAGTATAATGGGATTGTTTGTAACACAAAGGATAAATGCTTGAGGGGATGAATATCCCATTCTCCACAGTGTGATTATTAGGCATTACATGCCTGTATTGAAACATCTCATATACCCCATAAATATATACACCTATGATGTACCCACAAAATTAAAATAAAATGTTTTAAATGTGGAAGTAAAACAAAACAAATACAACAGCAAAACACCAGCAGCCAGCAGCTTACCAGTCTCTGAGGGGGCTGTCTTCTGTATCCAGTTGCTGGGTTGTGAATCAGTTGTTTTAAGGTCATTGTTCTCTTTTCTGCTTTCAGCTTTGGAGCCCCTGAGAAATTTGTTGACAGATGAAGTCTGGCGCTTAGTTTCTCCTTCTGAGGAAGTGTTCTTCCTTGTTTGACTCATGGTGAAGTTGATGGGGATATTTCCCAATAAGACATCTTCCTGTTGTTTTCTGTTTTCTAGGATTCCTAAGAAGAAAATAAGATTCCGTCAGGCCTGTGTTCAATCAAAATATCCTCCCCTATGTGAGTGTCCCCAACCCCAGCCCCGCCACCTTTCTTTTCTGTTTTTTTATTGCTGTTAATGTTTAACATAACAGTAAGAATGATGTAACCCAGGATCCGGGAACCAATACAAACCCAAAGCAATTTGAGCTTTTAATTTTGCCCTATTTCATTGTGTGAGATATAAGTCATCAAGCATGACTTTGGCAAGTACATCTCATGTATAACACATCTTAAATTACAGCTGTCAGTTAGAGTTATCTGAAGACTTAGCATGCCTTTAAAAGGGACTGGCCATTTGCAAAGCTGTCCTCAGAGGAGTTTGCCTTCAGGAACCTCCGCCTTCAGGTGACCCCCACCTCTTTCCTTTGCACGCAGGCTCCTTTTTCTCTTTGCATTTTCATATTTTCTCTACCCCCAACCCTGCACCACCACCCCACTGAAACATGTTGGCAGTAAAGAATTCATTCATTCCATAAATAGTTTTAAAGAATCTACTGTAGGCCAGTTAATGTTCTAAATGCAAAAGTTTCAATGATGAACAAGAGACAGTTCTTGTCTTTGATGGCATCTTAACCTGGCGGGAAGACGGACCTGTATGCCATTGACTGAGTGGGACAAGAGCTAAGAGATGGGAGGTAGTCAGGGAACCCACAGGTAAACTAAGCATGCCTTGGAGAACAGACTTGGAACAGTGAGTGACATTGCCTGGGTTTTGAAGGACTGGGAGTTAGCTTTTTAAGAGAGGGAAGAGCATCCCAGGCAGAAGACAGAGCAAGCTCAAAAGCTCCCAGGCAGGAAGGGCTGGAAGAGCCTAGCATTGGAGGTGGGGATGTGGGTTGGGGGGTGTGGAAGTTAGGGGTGAGGTCTGGTATGATCTGAAGCTAAAAAGGATTCGTAAAGGTCGATCTGTTATCTCTCCCGAAATTTGCTTATATTTTATGGGCGGGCTAAGGACTTAAGCTAAAGGGATACACAGAGGTGTTTTGTTTTGTTTTGACATAGAGATGGATTTTCACCACGTTAGCCAGGCTAGTCTTGAATTTCTGGCCTCAGGTGATCCGTCCACCTCAACCTCCCAAAGTGCTGGGCTTAAAGGTATGAACCATCATGCCCAGCAGAGGTATTCTTGAAATTACAGTTTTCATGGTTTCCTCTCTAATAAAATAGCTCTTCCTGCAACATTATGTTCCAGAATGGTCCAAGAAACATTTTACCCAGGGAATCCTAAAAATGGACCTTGCAGAGCCTGCCTCCACTACTGAGGGATGGAATGTTCCATGACTTGGAGCACTGCTTTGGAAATCACAACTGGACATTCCATTTTTCTTTTAAAATTTTCCTTTCATATTAGAGCAGGGCCCAGCCCTGGTTTACCCAGCAACAGACAGCAATGGAACTAGACAATTATCCCATGCACAGCAGCACAGCTGACTAGAGTCTCGGTAGGTTAGGTGGAAAAGAAGAAGGAAAGGGGTGCTAACTCATATATCTAAACATGACCTGCAGCCCTGGCTGCCCCATCCTGATTCCACCATCACCCCAGGCCTTTCTCAGTTTGCTGCTCTTCTGGCCCCCACCCAAGATTTACCTCCATGGTCATTTTCAGACAATTTCACCATTTAGAGATTTAGACAAGGCTATTCTCTGGGGAGCTAGCTCAGTAATAGTTTCACTTTTTTATCCTCCCCCGAAATGCACTGACTCCAACTCCCCAAGTCCTAAGAAAACAGTGCTGGAGGGCGCGCCAGGATGTGGTAATTTACCGAGGTGAAACCCCACCCAGCATCTGAGGCCCAGTCAGTTCTCTGTGAAGGTCAGTACAGTAAGGAACAGGGGAGCCAGGAAGCCAAGAAACACAGGAACCAAGGAACAGAAGAGGATGCAAAGGAGAGGAGAGGAACAAGAGAGTAGAAAGTAACCAGGAGGCTAACAAGGCAACAAGAAAGGACCATGACAGAGGAAGGAAGACTTCTGAATGAAAAGGGGAAAACATCTGCACATTTCTTCATATATAGTAGTTAAGTACTAGGTTACCATGCTCATATTTAAAACAATAATAATTTTTTCTTCAAAATATGTCTGGGACATTCCTCTTCATATAAAAACTTTAGTAAGCCCTCAGGCTTCCCATACCAAGTCAATCTTTAAAATCTTAGCTTCAATAAACCTTCTGCTTCCTCCTTATCCCTGCCCTGGACTTTACAAAGGTAATCAATCCCTGGAAAAGGAATTTGGGGAAATTTGCAGATCACAGCACAACCACCACAATACAGCAGCTAAAAACTGGGGGCTTGTCCCTTCTCCCAGGGTCAAAAGCATTCACTTAAGAGCCCTTAGGAAAAAGAAATGACTGAAATTTCAATTCAACTCATCAATATTAATTGAGCAGATACTTTCCATATTTACTATATTCTTAATAGTTAAGGTTGTTTGCCATGAAACCCCAAGAGTAACACATATTGGACATGTCATTTCTCTTGCATGTAAGCTGTTTTTATTTATTACTTTTGACAAAGTAAGGAGTATCTTTCTTTTCAATCCTTAGGTTTGGGTTTTGTATAATTTAACATTTTTGAGAAATGCTTTTAAAGGTCTTTTTAATTCTTTTCTTTTCTTTCTTTTTTTTTTTTTTTAGACAGAGTCTCGCTGTCGCCCAGGCTGAAGTTCAATGCCGCAATCTCGGCTCACTGCAACCTCTGCCTCCTGGGTTCAAATGATTCTCCTGCCTCATCCTCCCAAATAGCTGGGATTACAGGCATCCACCACCACACCCGGCTAATTTTTGTATGTTAGGTAGAGACGGGATTTCACCATGTTGGCCAGGCTGGTCTCAAACTCCTAACCTCAGGTGGTCTGCCCACCTCGGCCTCCCAAAGTGCTGAAATTACAGGTGTGAGCCACCGCACCCAGCCAGTCTTTAATTTTTTGATGTAATGTTTCAGAGTGAATCATATTTTCAGTGTTGTTTGTCAAAGGGAGACGCATTTTCTTTCTCCACAGACTTACTTCATTAAAAAGGAAAGGAAATTCTGTTGCCCGTTACAACATGAATGAACCTTGAGGACATTATGCCAAGTGAAATAAGCCAGTCACAATAAGATAAATACTGTATGATACCTCTTCTATGTGGTATCTAAAGTAGTCAAATTCATGGAAACAGTAACAGTTGTGGTTGCCAGAGGCTGGGGGAAGGGGAAGTAGGGAGTTGTCTGATGGGTATAGAGTTCCAGTTTTGCAAGTTGAAAAAGTTCGTCTTTGTGAATCTGTTGTACAACAAAGTGAATATATTTAACATTACTGAACTGTATACTTAAAAATGGTTAAGATGATTAATTTTGTGTTCTGTAGTTTTTACCGCAATTAAAACATTTCTAAGTGTATTTTTAAAAAGTGATTCAGGCTGGGCGCGGTGTCTTATGCCTGTAATTCCAGCACTTTGGTAGGCCGAGGTGGGCAGATATCCTGAGCTCAGGAGTTCAAGACCACCCTGGGCAACATGATGAAACCCATCTCTACTAAAACACAAAAAATTAGCCAGGCGTGGCGGTGTGCACCTGTAGTCCCAGCTACTCGTGAGACTGAGGCATGAGAACTGCTTGAGCCCGGGAGGCAGAGGTTGCAGTGAGCCGAAATGGCACCATTGCACTCCAGCTTGGGCTACAGAGTAAGACTCCATCTCAAAAAGAAAAAAGAAAAAAAAGTGATTTAGAGGCCTAGAACTCTAAATGTAAAGTTTTAAGAACACATTAATCAATTTCTACTTTTATCTTCCTTCTTATGTATCCACAAATGTGACATGATTTTAGAAAATCCATGCCTAACTACTAAATATATTTTTAATAAGCATAAAATAAAAATCCTAGGTAATCGGAAAAAAAAAAAAGCTTCAGTCACTCAGTTCTAAGGCATTCCGGTGGCATGCAGTATCTTGAGTTCTACGTCTGATGAGCTTAGTTCAGCCTCATTCATAACTCTTGTCTTAAAAGGCATTATTGTAGATATCTTCGTAGTACTTTAGTTAACTCTACTATTTTAGTTAATTTAAGCAGAAAGGGAATTTATTAAAAGAATGATGTGGAAGTTCTACTAAAACAATGGCAGAGGTAAATATGTGTTTACCTCCACTTCTCTTGAAACCGCATTTAATCAACAGATTTTTTTTAAAAAAATCACAAATCTGCAAGGATAAGGAGAACTAGATAGATGTCACACAACTTTGAAAACTAGAGAGCAAGAGGATGAGTTTAAATGACTTTAAAGGTAAGTGCCTGTATGGATTGGGAGAACAAATTTTTTAAATGTCAGAATCCCAAAAGTCTCAGTAATTGACAGCACAAGGTAACTCCGAAGGAAAGAAAGGGGTGAGTAGGGCTGCACACAGGATGATTCGTGAAACATTTGTAAGAGGTTAAATTGTTAAATGCTATTTCTCACTTCGGGCAGCCAGGAGGCTACCGCTTCCCCATCTGGCAAAAGAATGTCTATTTTCACGACACATAGAAACATAGAAGATCTAGACTCAGACACTGGTCATATTTTAGTACCTTATCTGAAAGGAGCTTAAGTAAAGTCTGTAACTGAGCCATGAAACCCTCCCTATTCCCTCTTCTGTTCCTCCAAGAACACCCTGGCAACCAAGTGTAACTACCCACTTTGCCACATGACAGAGGTAGAGTGGATGACAACTATCTGAAGAAACTGGCCAGTCTCAGAGAAAAGACCTAGATAATGAATGTTGAAAGTCCTTCAGCTAAATGAATCTGTCCCTGCCCAAGCACATTACAAAGAAATCCACTGATTGACAGGCCTTACTTATGTACAGACATTCCAGTATAATGCATAATCTACATATGCATGGAGCACCAAGGATCTCAGGATATTTGAGGAAAAATTCTGACATAAAAACGAGGTGCAGAAACAGTAAGAAGAACAAAACTTAGAAAATAAAGACAATGTGGGGAGAAGAAGGGACTTTTACAAATCACTATTATACTTAGAGTGTTGTGAGATGACGTATGGTTCACAAGTCAAGAGAACATTCAGAGAACAGAAGAACTTCTAGATAGCAGTTTCTGGGCAAAATGAAAATGTTGATGGTGAAGTGGGTTTTTGTTGCTGTTGTATTTGTTTATTTATTTATTTATTTGTTTATTTATTGAGATGGAGTCTAGCTCTGTTGCCTAGGCTGGAGTGCAGTGGTGCGATCCTGGCTCACTGCAGCCTCTGCCTCCTGGGTTCAAGTGATTCTCCTGCCTCAGCCTCACAAGTAGCTGGGATTACAGGCATCTGCCACCACACATGGCTAATTTTTATGTTTTTAGTACAGACGGAATTTCACCATGTTGGCCAGGCTGGTCTTGAACTCCTGACCTCAAGTGATCCACTCACCTTGGCCTCCCAAAGTGCTGGGATTACAGGCATAAGCCACCATGCCCAGTTGTTGGTGCGGTTTGGAATCTACCTAATCCTCCAACAATAACCCCTCTGAGGCCCATAAAAGTCCTGGGCTCAGCCAGAGTTGAGTAGATGAGGGAACAACCAGCTGGAGAGAGGAACCACCTTCTCTGCTGAGAACTTCAGAGATCTGCAGAGACCACCAAATGACCTGCCTGCAGAGAGGAACTACTCTCTCCGGGGCCTCCTCTCTTCTGAGTGCTGAACACTGAGGGGATGACCTGCCTGCCTACAGAGGGGAGCTACCCACTGTGTGTCTCCTCTGAGCTGTTCTAACACTAAATAAAACTCCTCTTCATCTTCTTCACCCTTCATTTGTCTATGTACCTCATTCTTCCCGAACTCAGGCAAAGGTGCTACCAGCCACGGAACTCAGGCAAAGGTGCTACCAGCCACAGAGTTTCCAGGAAGAAAATAGACACTCCAAAGATCCAGTAATAATATTATTCAGGCATAAAAAAGTAATGAAGTATTGATACATGACTAAATATGAATAAACCTTGAAAATATGCTAAGCAAAAGAAGCCAGACACAGAAATGTGAAATTGTCCTAAAATTGATTGTGGTGATGGCTGCACAACTCTGAATATATTTAAAGTCATTGAATTGTACACATTGAATGAGTGAACTTACACATTTTTGGTATATTTTGTGGTTAAGCTGTGAACAACTTTTACATAGCCATAATAATATAAGCACTATATGTTAAAACTCAGGAATAACCACATTGGAATGCTGAGGGAGGGGGAAATTTGCAAACATGTAGCAGAAATAAATCCTCATTTCCCCTACAAAGAAGACAACAGGTAATACCTAAACCTGAAATAACAGGATAAGCATGTTATTTGGAAATTCAGAGGTACACAGCAGACAAAAGGTAAAAGAGATGCGTTTCCTGAACAAAACTCTTACTTACTATGTTTACAGTTTTCTGAATCTGACAGAAACAATTTAAATTAATTTTTTTTCTTATTAAGTCTTTTGGGAAAAGGAGATGAGAAATCACGATGTCAATCTCAAAGAACTAAAAGCTGTTCTCGCTTTTTACAACCTTCTGGAGAAAAATGAAAACATGGAAAATATGTACTAGCTATGTCATTTACAACTTAAGTAAAGGATAACAGGCATTTTGTGAATTAACAATTTCCTAAAAAAAAAAATCCTAAATTCAAGCAAATTATTTCAAGTCTAGAAATTACAAATTATATTGAAGATGCTTAAATACATTAAAAGCATTTAGGGAAGCTGAAAGTTTTCTCTTAATATGAACTAGAATAAGAAAACAGTTACTAGCACTCCCAGAAACTTGCTTCAACTCAAGCCTTTCATAGCACATCATCTTTATGGATGTTTTGTCTTAGTTATTTCCTTTTTAATCAAAACTGGGCAAAAGGAGACACAAATAATTCTAATCTCTATTTTCTCCTTGTTACCACTGAGTGCAGACACCACATTCTGCACCATTAACCCCATTGATGCGGCAGGCTGGGCTCTCTGCTAGAACCTTGGCCCCTGCTGCCTTTGAAGCCTAATATAATTGCCACAGCCAAGGCCATGTCTTCAGAATGGATTCTGCATGATTCTTGCTTCCTGGTGCCATAGCTGCAGCTTCTAAGCCTCCTCAGAGATTTTTTGAAATACCTGTGGAATTAAAAACAAAATACAGGCTGGGTGCGGTGGTTCACACCTGTAATCCCAGCACTTTGGGAGGCCGAGGTGGGTGGATCCCTTGAGGTCAGGAGTTTGAGACCAGCCTGGCCAACATGGCAAAACCCTGTCTCTACTAAAAATACAAAAATTAGCTGGGCATGGTGGTACCCACCTGTAATTCCAGCTACTCAGGAGGCTGAGGCAGGAGAACTGCTTAAACTGGGGAGGCTTGAACCTGGGAGGCGGAGGTTATAGTGAGCCAAGATCGTGCCACTGCACTCCACCCTGGCAACAGAGCAAGACTTTGTCTCAAAAAAACAAAAAAAAGTTTTAAAATGCATTTTGAATTTAAGCTGCCTGGTTACATCATGAGCTGGGGAAAGCCTGAGGTCAGAACTGAGATAACCTGACAAAGACAAAGGGAAGGCCACTGTTGGGTGAAGTGCTCTGCTCTCAGCATTTCTACCCTGCTGCTCTACGGCATCCTCCACCCAGCTGCTGATGGTAGGTGCTCTCGCTCCACTGTCTGTGTTGTGCTCTTGTTCCTCCCTGATCTTCTCCCAGGCTCTCCCGGAAGAAGCCCAGGCTCGGGAGGGCCATCCAGCCTCCAAAACCTGAGTCCTACCACCCCCACGCCAGCTCACCTCCCACATCTCCATAGACTTTGACTATGTAAATAGCTGTGTGGAGCTTTCTCACCTCTGAAATTCTTGTATTGACTGACCTGTATTTAAACATACATGGCCATGAATTTAAGTAATGTTTAAGATATTAACATCTTGTTTCCTCAACTGGGCAGTTAGTTCCTTAAGGACAATAGCCATGAGTTGTATTTCTTTGCACCTGTTAATACCCGGTACTGTCATTATAGGTCACAGATGTTCATAAATGTGTGACTGATGCTGAGGCAGGCCCTTTCTGCAAAGATCCAAGAGCAACTGTATTTCAAGGCAAATGAGGGAGAGCAACAGCAAAACATCCATGGTTCACATGTAACAAGGGGACTAAATCTGCTTGTCCTGTGAAGGAAATGAATACTCGAAGAGCCTGCCCAGGTAAGCAGATTCTGTTATTGACCTAAAGTTCATTGTCACAGGGACATTTCTGGTAAAGGCCTGAGCTTAGGACTGCCAAAATAAGAATGCACATTCGGCCAGGTGCGGTGGCTCACGCCTGTAATCCCAGCACTTTGGGAGGCCCAGGTGGGCGGGAGTTTGAAATCAGCCTGACCAATATGGTGAAACCCCATCTCTACTAAAAATGCAAAATTAGCTGGGCATGGTGGCACACGCCGGTAATCCCAGCTACTCGGGAGGCTGAGGCAGGAGAATTGCTTGAACCCGGGAGGTGGAGGTTGCAGTGAGCCGAGATCGCACCATCACACTCCAGCCTGGTAACAAGAGCACAACTCTGTCTCAAAAAAAAAAAAAAAGAAAAAAGAAAAAAAAGAATGCATATTAGCCAGTAAAGAACATGACAATATGACAGTGAGAGTGAAATGGAAAAAATATTCCTTAGAGCAAAGAATGCAATGCACTTATTTTAGGAGGTAAAACTCAAGTCACCAGTTACAGAACAATCAACCCTTCGTCCTATCCCAACCTTAATGTTTAGGTCAGTTTCTTGGGTAGGAGGCTGCGATAGACATTACCGTTACACACCAGTACCTGCCATTCTCCTCCTCTCCCTGGATTATCTTTTTGAATTTAGGCGGCCTTGTGACTTGCTTTGGCCATCAAGATGTTTGGCCATCAAAATGTGGAATTGAGGTGTGACACTCCTAGGCAGAAGCATTTAAGAGCCAGTGCCCAATTTTTGCAGCTGTCTTCCCTTGCTGCAGCAATCATGGGAGCAGATGTTCAGTTAGAGATGCCGCAACGTTGGAGCAGGGAGACGGAGTGCATTCACTCAAAGTATACTTACTGAGCACCAACCATGTGTGAAGCATTGTTAGACACTGGGGATATACTAGTGTGCAAGGCAAGGTCTCTGACCTCATGGACGTTCCTGTCTGGCAGGACAGACATCTATTTTCAACTTAAATATAAGTCGTTATTTAATTCTGGCTGTGATTCATGTTATGAAGACAGTAGAACTTGTCCAGAGAGCACATAATACAGGCATCCCGAGGTCTGAGGTTCAATGGGAAGGTCGATTTAAGAAAATAGGAGGGGCCAGTTAAAGACTATTCTAGGCTGAGGTTCTGCGTCAGGGAGGGGTACAGCGAATCTGAAAAAGAAAAGGCCAGTGTGGCTGGACAAGAGAAAGTGGGGGAACAGTTCATTAAAGAGTTCAATCTTTAAGAATTAAAGAGTTCAATCTTTTATTCCAAAACTGACTTGGGTATTCTTGAAACAAACAATGAATGGTCACTTACCACCCTCCTGTTATATTTTCCTTTATCCTAGCAGCCCTTGTGGAGTGGCACAGAGCTCTTCCCAGTTGGGAAAGAGTTAAGCAAATTGAGAAGTTGAGCACGTACCCTTGCGATGAAGTCAGCAAGGGGTCTATCCCATTCCTCCTGTAGCAACCAGGACCTTCTGCCATCCCAGTGATGCTGGCTACAGCAGGGAAGCATGGCTGGGACTGCACACTCCATGGAGCTGGTGGGAGCCCTGCCCTCCTGAGTGGGGCTACAGCCACCCAAACTGCAGTTGTGTATCTGAGCCTCCCTGTGCTCTTGGAGGGGGCTAGGAGTAGGCAGGATCTGCCTGCCCAGGTGCAGCAGCAACTGCCCGACCTGTGGCTACAGAGCTGGGCCTCCTGCTCCACAGAGCAGGCAGGAGCCAGAGACAAGCAGGAACCCTACCCCTTCCAAGTTCGCAGGAGCAGCCACCCTCCCAGGTGCAGGACCTGGGCATCTTTGCAGCCTGCAGGCACCAGGCTCCCACTGCCTGGTGCCTCTGTGGTCCCAGCACGTACTCTGATCTCAGAGTGGGGTTGGGGCCATGAATGGCAGTGGGAGGCAGATTGATTCCTGGGCAGAAGGGGGCAGGTCCCCGGTAAGGCCCCATGTTCAGGCCAGGGAGGGCCTGAAGGCTGGGGGCTTGGGCTGCCAGTCCTGTGGATTAGAGTGGAGACTTGGAGTGCCTCTTCCGGACCCACCCATGGCTGCCCCTGGACCAATTAGCATGCACTTCCTCCCCTCCGAGGTCTGTAAAAGCCCTAGGCTCAGCCAGAGCAGGGCAGAGGACGGCCAAAAGGTGAAGAGGGCAGAGAGACAGACACAACAACCAGCTGCAGAAAGGAGTTACCCTCTCTGCTGAGAGCTGCAGAGATGACCGGCCTGCCAAGAGGAGCCACCTTCTCCAGTGCCTCCTCTCTGCTGAGAGCCAAACATTCAACAGGATGACCTGCCTACAGAGAGGAGCTACCCACTGTGGGTCTCCAACACTAAATAAAACTCCTCTTCATCTTCTTCACCCTTCACTTGTCTGCATACCTCATTCTTCCTGGAAGCAGGACAAGAACTCAGGCCAAGGTGCCACCAGCCACAGAGGTTTCTGGCCAGAAAATCAATACCCCAAATATCCCATAACACCACGGTATTGGCAGCAATCTTTGGCAGAGACCAGGAATCACTGGCTAGCTTAGTAAAAGAGAATTGCCACGTGTATTAAATAGCTATGGAATCATGGAGAAATGGATTCTAAGTTGTGTTTCCAGAAAGTACTCCCAAAGCCACCCCACATAACTGTGCTACCCAGAAAGCTGCGGCCCTGTCATAGTGAGGATACTGCCTGTTGAAACTAGAAGTGGTGTCACAGCTGCTGGCTCAAAGTCACAGACATCAGGAAATTGGATGTCATGTGACCTGTCTGTCACCCTATGTACCTCAGTTGCAAATTCAAGGCTTGCATAAATGTGAAGGATCAGGAGAATCTAAATCACTTCCTGAACCTAGCTTCAAGTGAGGCTGGGAAAAGTCATTTTAACTTTGTCGTCTCTGCAGTAGGGAAAACCTGCTAGAAGAGGGTTGAAATTCAGTGTATAATTTATTGTGTTCATCACACCACATATCAGAGGAATCAAGGTTGACAAGTGGGATCCCCACTTTGGAAGGTCTTCTTTCACTTTAGCTCTTCAAAATCCTATGCTAACCTAGTGACACTCTCCTTATCTTCCTATCGTATTTTTTCCCTATCACTATCGTATTTTCCCTAAAAATAAAACCACTGTGAAGCATGTATTTCTCCACCTCTTTAGCATTTGATTAAAGCATGTGCCTTTCCGTTTTTCTGTTCCTTGCTTTGGGAACATTAGAAACTCTTAAAAGGGTGACTTCTTCATCACAGATGAGCTCTGTTGGAACCCAGCACTGTGTAATATTCATATACATTCTTATACAAATATTACTCGTCTCACTGAGCTCCTGTATAATGCAGCTGTTCTAGACTGTTGTGAGGTTTAAAAGGCAGCTAGGTAATGCAATAGGAATAAGCTATGTTGAATCTTGCTTAAAGGCCAGAGGAGGATAGATATGAGAAGTGACAACGTGCTAGCAGCCCTCGCTTGCTCTCAGCGCCTCCTCGGCCTCAGTGTCCACTCTGGCCGCACTCGAGGAGCGCTTCATCTCACCGCTGCGCTATGGGGGCCCCTCTCTGGGGCTCGCCTAGGGTGGAGCCGACTCCCTCTGCTCACAGGGAGGCGTGGAGGGAGAGGCGCGGGCGGGAACTGGGGATGTGCGCGGGCCAGCGGGGGTTCCCGGAGTGCGCGGACTCGGAGGGCCCCACATTCGGGGCAGCCGGCGCCTTGATCAGGGGCTGGATCCCGTGCGTGGACTGCCGTTCCTTCTTGGCCGGGTCGTTCGCCACGATGGCGGTTCTCTCTCTCTTTCTCGCTTTCCCTCTTTTCCTCTTGGTCTGGGATGAGCTCCCTCAGGCTAGATGCTGCAAAGTGCCCCAGGGAGTGCCAAGGAGAGGTAAAGCTGGCTGGACTTCTGGGACGGGTGGGGACTTGGAAAACTTTTACGTCTAGCTAAAGGATTGTAAACACACCAATCAGCACTCTGTGTCTAGCTAAAGGTTTATAAACGCACCAATCAGCTCCCTGTCAAAACGGATCAATCAGCTCTCTGTAAAATGGACCAATTAGGAGGATGTGGGTGTGGTCAGATAAGGGAAGAAAGGCAGGCTGCCTGCTCCCCCAGCGGCAACGGAGTTGTGTCATTTTCCTGCAAGCTGGAGCTTCGTTCTTTCAGTCTTCACAATAAATCTTGCTGCTGCTCACTTTTTGGGTCCACAGGGCCCCGCGAAGGTCTGCAGCTTTACTCTTAAAGCCCGTGAGACCACGAACCCACAGGGAGGGACGAACAACTCCGGACGTGCCACTTTTATGAACTGTAACACTCACTGCCAAGGTCTGTAGCTTCACTCCTGAAGTCAGCGAGACCACCAACCCACCAGGAGGAAGAAACTCCAGACACATCATCTTTAAGAACTGTAACACTCACCGCGAGGATCCATGGCTTCATTCTTGAAGTCAGCGAGACCAAGAACTCACCAATTCCGGACACAGACTTCATAGTTCTCTGGGCTGGTATCTTTTTCTGTGACTACAGTTAAAAGGTACAGTACCCTTAAAACTCTGATTTCCTCTGCCTTTCCTCTACCTTGGGCAGCATTTGTAATAAGGATGTATTTAGCTAGGTCTTTGATTTTCAGGATTTTGTGAGTCCTGGTGTTTGGCATAGGGCATATGGGAAGTTATATCCAGGTGAGAAAAATGTTGTGAGCATCAAAACGCCTATCAAGGCCTTTTCTTTTCTTTTTTCTTTTTTTTTTCTTTTTTTTTTTAAAGACAATCTTCCTCTGTTGCCAGGCTGGAGTGCAATGGCGTGATCTTGGCTGACTGCAACTTCTCAACTCCCTGGTTCAAACTATTCTCTGGCCTCAGCCTCCTGAGTAGCTGGGATTACACCAGCTGCGCCACCACGCCCAGCTAGTTTGTGTAGTTTTAGTAGAGACAGGGTTTTACCATGTTGGCCAGGATGGTCTCCTGACCTCATGATCCGCTTGCCTCCGCCTGCCAAAGTGGGGTTACAGGCGTGAGCCACCGCACCCGGACGTATATGGAGGTTTTTAAAACTCGAATGTGCTCTCTTTGTTACAATCTGCCGATAAGGAGACAAGTTCAATAGAAGAGGCAACTGAGGATGAACATCTCCGAAATGGGAGTTGAATACCACACAGGCAGGCTGCTTATTCTATCTTCTGTAATAACTCACTGTGTAAAAAAGAATGCACGGCTGCATGAGGACTAGAGGGGACTAACTGTTAAGGGTTGTGGACACGGCCAGGAAGGACTGAAGCTATGGCATTGGCTGCACTTAAGATTCTGCACTGAAGACTGGTCTTTGCCCTGTATTACCTTGGGACCTCAGAGAGGACTTGAAGTGCAAAAGGGAGAGGGCCCCATAGCAAAGAGAAACCATTATTCCTGCCCGGCTGGCACTTATTTCTAGAACTTCTCATGGGCATTCCCGGCTGGCACTTATTTCTAGAACTTCTCATGGACCTGGTGAAGTGTGGTGGCTCACACCTGTAATCCCAGCACTTTGAGAGGGCAAGGCAGGCAGATCACTTGAAGTCAGGAGTTTGAGACCAGCCTGGCCAACATGGGCAGACCCCCATCTCGACTAAAAATACAAAAAAAAAAAAATTAGCTGAGTGTGGTGGCAGGCACATGTAATCTCAGCTACTTGGGAGGCTGAAGCAGGAGAATTGCTTGAACCCAGGAGGCGAAGGTTGCAGTGAGCCGAGATGGTGCCACTGCATTCCGGCCTGGGTGACAGAGCAAGATTCTATCTCCAAAAAATAAATAAATAAATAAATAACCCTAATGATTGGGAATATTAGAGCAAATGCCAGCTACCTAATAGTTGTGGTGGTGGTTATGAGGAATATGATGATGATATAAAAATCCAACATTTGTATATACCAGACATCATAATGAGCAGCTGACATACACCATCTCATTTAATCATCGCACTGTATTATTCCATGTTATATAAGAAGATATTGAGACATACAGCCCATAGATATTGAGGATCCCACAAATAGCAAGTTGTTGCTTGAGGAAATCCATGCTCAAATTCGCCCCATAACACTTCCTACCTACCTATTTTTCCTCTCGTGGAAAACGTGAGATTTGAAAATTATAATTCTTGTCTTTGAAAATTACACAAGTTCACCAATATCTATCCCAGAAAGATAATATATTAAAAGAAATTAAACAATTGTGAAATTCCTGTGAGATATATTCCACGTAGTCTTCTCCTTAACAGGTTAGTAAAGACCTGAGAAGGAGCTCCCAGGTCATTGAATTGGTCCCAGGGTAGATTATGGAGTCAAGAAAGGGTAATCATTTCTGCCAATTGTTTCTGCCTCAGGGAGATTAATTTTAAAAGGCAGAATCATGCCTTGAAGCGGCACCTGGATATGAACAAAACCTTTGTTCAGGTCTCCCTAAAGTGGAGGATTTGGATTTCCTTGGCCATCTGTAGAAGAGGAGATGTCTCTCTGACGGGAATAGAATCAATGTGGATAAGGCCTGAGCGGTTTTCAGAACTCATTTAGGTAGTATGTTAGCTGGCTTAGGCTGCTGTAACAAAATATTGCTGACTGGGTGGCTTAAACAACAAATGTATTCATCACAGTTGTGGAAAATGTAAGATCTTGGACTCACATTCTCCATAATTGTGGAGTTAATTGCTAGTTAAGTGGTATTATAAGGGCAAATTTGAGCATGGATTTCCTCAAGCAATGACTTGCTATTTGTGTGATCAGGACTCATAAAATACTGAAAATCGAAGGCCTGTTGACCAAGGTGGGGTTTGTTTCAGGTAAGGCTTCTCTCCTCAGCTTGCAGCGACTGCCTTCTCGCTGTATCTTCACATGGCCTTTCCTCTGTGTGCACACAATGCCCAGCTAATTTTTGCATTTTTAGTAGAGACGGGGTTTCACCATGTTGGCCAGGGTGGTCTCCATTTCTTGACCTCGTGATCCGCCTGCCTCGGCCTCCCAAAGTGCTGGGATTACAGGTGTGAGCCACCAGGAGCGGCTTTTGAGAGCTTTTTACATATTTCCTCATGGGGCCCCCAGAGAAAGTGAACCACCACTGCCCATTAGGAGTAACTACCTCTCTGACACATATCCGGGACTGGCTTTTCCTCTTTCTGTTTCATTCTTCCCTGTCCCCAAATCAACTGCAAGTCTTCAAGCCCAAATTAAGACATATCTCCCCAAAGAAAACTGTTTAAACTTTTTTTTCCTTTTACTTTCTTCATTAAAGCATTTACCCCTTTGTTTCAGGGTTAATTATTGATGGAAAAAAGGTTAATTCTAGTTCTATACCTATTAGTCACATGACTTCTGCACTAAACTAATGGGATGAAATTAACCGTGATTGAGTGGAAACAGAAGGAATTAAAAATAACTCGTGGAGTGTGGGCAAGGAGAGATTTTACTCTGGCTTTCAATATATTTTATTTTATTTTTTCTCACTAGGAAAACATGCAGTTAATCTCAAGAGCCAATGCACAATCAAAGCCTGCTGACTTTTGGAGGCCAAGGCGGGTGGATCACGAGGTCAGGAGATCAAGACCATCCTGGCTAACGCAGTGAAACCCCATCTCTACTAAAAATACAAAAAATTAGCCAAGTGTGGTGGCGGGCACCTGTAGTCCCAGCTACTAGGGAGGCTGAGGCAGGAGAGTGGTGTGAACCCAGGCGACAGAGCTTGCGATGAGCTGAGATTATGCCACTGCACTCCAGCCTGGGTGACAGAGCAAGAGTCTGTCTCAAAAAAGCAAACAAACAAAAAAAACCAACTGACGTTTTTGTTTCTTAACTAGGTTTTATATAGTTTATACATTAAATGAAGCTAGAACTTTTCTAGCAATGCAGTCACTCCCAAATTCTGGCTAGCAGCAGTATCATTTATGCACAATAGTGAGTTTCTGCTACTTAATTCGATTAAATTAATCCAGTAGCTTGGGCATGAGGGAAAACCATGTTCTGCCCTGAAAGGGCTCTTAATGACTGTTTTCATCCAGGAAAACAGTGGAAACTGTGTTGCCATTCAAGAAATGTGTCCACAGGGGACTGTTTCATTTATTGCTAAGGCAATTCTAAGTGTCATTTAGTAGGTTGGTTTTCAGAGCAGTCTGTCGTAATAAAGATTTTTAACATCTAGTATTCATACATTCTTTAAGGCTTAGGGACAAATATCAATTAAATATACAAATGATCCTTATCATCTTTGGCACGTAGCCATTTTATTTTATTTTATTTTGATTTTTTTTTTTTTTTTTTTTTGAGATGGAGTCTCACTGTCGCCAGGCTGGAGTGCAATGGCACAGTCTCGGCTCACTGCAACCTCTGCCTCCCAGGTTCAAGTGATTCTGCTTTAGCCTCTGGAGTAGCTGGGACTACAGGCATGCGCCACCATACCCAGCTAATTTTTGTGTTTTTAGTAGAGGCAGGGTTTCACTATGTTGGCCAGGATGGTCTTGATCTCTGACCTCGTGATCCACCTGCCTCAGCCTTCCAATGTGCTGGGATTACAGGTTTGAGCCACGTGCCTGGCCCTCTCACTAATTTTTTAAATAGTTATTTTTTATTTAAAAAAATGCTACTTATGGCTGGGCACAGTGGCTCACACCTGTAATCCCAGCACTTTGGGAGGCTGAGGTGGGAGGATCAGGAGATCAGGAGATCGAGACCATCCTGGCTAATATGGTGAACCCCGTCTCTACTAAAAATACAAAAAAATTAGCTGAGTGTGGTGGTGGGTACCTGTAGTCCCAGCTACTCGGGAGGCTGAGGCAGAAGAATGGCATGAACCCGGGAGGCAGAGCTTGCAGTGAGCTGAGATCATGCCACTGCACTCCATCCTGGGCAACAGAGTGAGACTCTGTCTCAAAAAATAAAAAAATAAAAAAAAAACTTATGTCAACATGTAATGGATTTATTATGAGTTGATATTTTTAAAATTTGTTTTAATTTCTAATGTAGTAGATATTGATAGACATACCTTTTTTTTGCGCCACTGCACTGCAGCCTAGGTGACAGAGTGGGACCCTTTCTCAAAAAAAAAGAAAAAAAAAGGTATGTCTATCAATGTTCATATGTAGAAATCCTAACTCCTAAGGCAATGGTATTTGAAAATAGGGTCGTTGTCTTCATTAATAGGAAGACGTTATAAAATAAGTCTCGGAGAGGTCGCTAATTTCTTTCCTATGTTTAAAGACACAGAATAACTACCATTTGTAACTCTAAAGGGGTAGGTTATATGTATTCACATTTATTTATATATGCATAAAATATCTCTAAAAATATAGAAGAAAGCAGTAACACTGATTGCCTTTGAGGACAGAAGTTGGAGTTGAAGGACAGAAAGGAAGGAAGATCTTGGAATTTGGAACCATGTGAATATATTATATACTCAAAACATAAAATACAAATTTTAAAAAGCCAGCACAAATCCGTCTTCTTTCCAAAGTATCCCCAGACACTCATCCAGATCCACATGGTCCAACTGACGTTTGATTGTTGTGTCCTTTTTCGTGGAACTCATCTTTCTCTACCACATCAGAAGTTCTTTGAATGAAATGACCACCTGCGTACTTGTAAGTCTTGGTGTTCCCTGTTTTACTTAACACAGTACTGGGCATAAAGCAAATGCTCAATAAAATGTATTTATTAACTGGTAAGCTTGCTCCCAAGAGACTGAAATCCTAGTACTGTGCCAACTTTCCACAGCAAGTTGCTTTTTGTGGTGAAAATACATGGGACTGGATCAGCCAAGGGGAAAACCCGGCACATTCTGATGAGCAGAGGAGAAGTACACGCACAAAAACCTCTTTTTAAAATGTTTGATACTTTATATTCGAAAAAAAATCACAGAAGCAGTCATCACAGGAAAGGTAAATTCTTGCTGGACTCCCTACAAGTATTTTATAGTTTGGAACCATTTTTACTTGTTTGTATAATAGAGGGAGCATGGCGCTGTTAACAACACGGGAGCCTCTAAGAACCCCATCCAGTTGGAAATCAAATGAATTGGGGGATTTTCCGTAATAATGTAATTCCTATGTCTCCTTTCTTGGATACATTGGTGATGCTGAGTGTTTGCAGAACAATCATTTAGAATTCCAAGGTATTGTATACCTAAAACAGTAGCAGTAATGGATCAGTGTCACATGATTGAAGATCTGTTTGGCCTTCCTTTCAGATGAGGATGACTGTGATAACATAAAGGGGCTTTAGGTTTCAGCTTGGGCCTTTTGTTTCCAATTTTGAGAACTAAACTTTTGGAATAGATCTCTAATATAGATCCTAAAATGTGTCCATTTTTATATATTTATTCTTTTTTTTTTAGAGACAGGCAGAGTCTTGGTATGTTGCCTAGGCTGGACTTGAACTCCTGGGCTCAAGGGATCCTCCAACCTCAGCCTCCTGAGTAGCTGTGACTATTGGCACATGACACAGCCCCTGGCTCAAATTTTGTACTTAGTAAAAGGTACTTGGCATCACAAAAACAGGGCTTAAATGCTAGCATAGAAAGAAAATCAGTAGTTGAGATGATTTCCCTTCAGTTGAAGAGGCTGTCACCCAAAAGTTGCAAAGTGTTGCTGCCTGTGTCCTTCCAATCAGGGGGAAGACACTACTGATTCACACAAAATATCATCAACAAGATGTTCTGCTTCCCAGGCCTATTTGCATTCTTACAGGGTCAACAATGCTTGATTCAAGTAAAAGACTACCTGAGGGTAAAATTTCAGATGATGAACCATTTAGACTTTTCTATTTTCTCTTAAAGATTATCCACTCTAAGTTTCCTCCAGCTCTTAACTTTCTTTAATACACTTGCAAATTCAAATGATGAAAGTTTGCATATTTAAACTTAGAAATTGCCAGAAGAGAAATTTTGTTTTATTCAAATTTGCTTTTAAACATTTAGAAAAGAGAAGCAGGGAATTGTGATCACCAGTTGGAAAACCAAATGCTGTTTTTTTTTTTCAAGAACAAAAGACTTTTTTGTTGGAAACATCAGAGTTGATTTTTATGTTTGCGTACATTAGAGAGATAATGACAGGTTTCTTGCATAAATCACCATTACATCTCACACCAGCCTTTCTGATGTTTCATAATTTTCGAAACATATTTCAGAGTTACTGGCAAGAACAAAACTTTGCAATTTAAATGGATTATCAGAACAATTTGACAATTTTCCTCATGTTTTAAACTGAAAGTCATAGAAACACAACAGAGGATATCTGCCACTTGTGATGGAGCAAAATCTTTACTTGAGTCTTTGAGAGTCTGTCTCAACCAGATCACTCAGGTCCTTTAGTCCCTAAGTCATAAACATGTTTATCCTTTAGCTTAGTTTATTAACATAGATGAAAAAGCACTTTCAGAAATTTGCCTTATTATTCTAAATTAAAGCTGACTCCCTTCTTTAAAAAGCTGCACTTTTGTAACTTCAGGTGTTTCCTTCTCAGAGAGAAGACGTATATGATTCTGTTTCCCCACCTATGAGGTCAGCCTGTGTGCCTCCTCTCCTGAATGATCATTACCCGACTTGGGCCTGCTCACCAGATTGTTGGATGTTGAAAGGACCTGGTCTGGGGCCAGGACACTTTAGGAATCTCTGCTGTGCTCATGCGAAACTTGGCAGGAAACCAGGCTGAGTGCTCCAGGCCCCAGTGCTAGAGGCCAAAAGACCGGATTCTTCTATGATGCCTGGCTCCTCACCAGGCAAAGTTGCGGGGGCAGGCAAGGGGGTGCCCTCTTCCATTGCTGAGTTTCTGTCCCCGCTGTCTTGTGTTGGTTGAGAGAGCTGTATCCAGTGATCTCCTACGTGGCTACCATTTCTAAAACATTGTTTATTTCATCATTTAAAATTTCTATTTGGGGGTGTTTTATCACATACATAGCATATTTAATCACAGTTCATGTGCATAAATACATAAAGTTTATAAATATGTAAAGCAATTCATGTATAGAAATATTTTCTGAAGAGAGTTCCCAATCAGAAAAGTATGGATACCACTGTTCTATGAGCAAAAGGTCTAGAAAAGGTTTCTATGCCCTTTTCCCAGAAGCAATTAAAAAGCTTATTTCTGAGCCACAAGAACCAACCTGAAACAGCTGCAGGTAGCCAAAGATAGGATAATTTGAACATTAATACAATAGATTGAAGCATATTAAATAAATTTAAAATTGATACATTCATAGTATTTTAAAAATAAACACTTTGGTCATCTTTAAAGGATGTTAATAAACCAATTAATTATTCTGAAAAGAAGCATTGAACCTGACTTTGTAGTGTGAGCTGTACCCTAGGTTACCAAATATTTAATGAGGGAAATTTCATTCCCTCTCCCTCACTCCCTCTCCACACACAAACATACACAAAGAATAATAGAATATCATCATTTGGCAAATCTCCAATAAGATACAGGTATGACTTTCAGTAGCCACTAACATCACAGGAAGAGAAATAACCGAAGATGACATGCGTCCTGATGGAAGATCCAACACCACCCGTGAGACTATTCTGCCAAAAACTCAAACCTGAATCAGATCAAGCATCTAAATCTAATAAGCAAGTGTTAGGAAATACAGAGGCCTGCGGAACACCATGGAGTAGGATAAGCCAAACCAGACTGTGGCAGACTCAACTGGAAAGATAACCTGTTTATTAAGCAAATATACTTCAAGACCAGAGCAGCGGGAAGAAAACCTATAGCTTAAAAGAAACTCAAGACACATAAGCCAAATGCAACTTGTGGACCTTTTTTGGATTCTCATTCAAACCAAATTTTTAAAAAATTATGTGGCAATCAGGGAAGTTTGAACACTGGATAACAGGTAATTATTATTTTTTGAGACCGAGTCTCTGTCCCCCAGGCTGAAGTGCAGTGGCGCAGTCTCGGCTCACGGTAACCTCTGCCTCCTGGGTTCAAGCAATTCTCATGCCTCAGCCTCCTGAGTGGCTGAGATTACAGGCGTGCGCCACCACACCCAGCTGATTTTTGTATTTTTAGTAGAGATAGAGTTTCACCACGTAGGCCAGGCTGGATCTTGAACTCCTGATCTCAGGTGATCTACCTGCCTCGCCTCCCAAAGTACTGGGATTACAGATAACAGGTAATATTAAACATTGTTAAAAGTTTTAGGTTATAATTTTATGGTAATTTTTTTATGTCTTTCTCTTTTAGAAACACTAAAGTATTTGTGGATGAAATAATTACCATAGCTGGCACTGGCTTCTGTATACTCCAGTGTGGGGAAGGTGAAAGGTGTACCTTCTGTAGTCTTAGAAGGTATAGGTGAAACAAGAGTGGGCACAATTTTCTGATGGTGGTAGCTACATAATTTATATATTTAGGGTTATTGTTCCATTCTGTCTCCCTTCGTATACGTCTGGAATTATTCATAGATTTTTCTAAAGGCTTATGCCCAACAGCCATCCTCCTTTGTATTTCTAAAGCACACACTAGAGAAAATGCTTCTCAGAATCAAGAATTCCAAATGCTGTAGTGGACTCCAGTAACAAAACTAGCTTGAAGGGACCCATGAATCACCGCTGCAGTCTCGCCTCTGAGGAAAAGTCAAGAAAAAGGGAAAGGCAACCTTAATGACCTTCATGATTGTCTTATGCAGGATTTCCAGTGTTGAAAGGGAAATTCTATAGCATTTAGTGCTCTCAATTAAATATTTCATGCAGGAGCCATAAGGTGTTGTTGAAAGAAATGAAACCTTGTGTGCCCAGTTTCCTGACATCTGCTAAGGCACATCCTCCTCTGGACCCCACCTTACATCTGGAGGATGGGCCGGGGCAGCAATGCTGGAGATCAGGTTCAATGAATCTTTTCACTGAAATATATATACCAAAGGAGGTGACTGAGTTTTTGTTGTTTTTAGGTTTTGTTGTTTGTTTTTTGAGATGGAGTCTCACTGTGTTGCCCAGGCTGGAGTGCAGTGGCGTGACCTCGGCTCACTGCAACCTCTGCCTCCCGGGTTCAAGCGATTCTCCTTCCTCAGCCTCCTGAGTAGCTGGGATTACAGGCATGTGCCACCACGCCCAGCTAATTTTTAATTTTAGTAGAGATGGGGTTTCACCATGTTGGCCTGGCTGGTCTCAAACTCCTGACCTCACGTGATCCACCCATCTCGGCCTCCCAAAGTGCTGGGATTACAGGCGCGAGCTACTGTGCCCAGCCATGACTGAGTTTTTAAAGAAAATTTTATCTTTTTTTTTTTAAATTATTTTTTGAGACAGTTTCGCTCTTGTTGCCCAGGCTGGAGTGCAATGGCGCAATCTTGGCCCACTGCAGCCTCCGCCTACTGGGTTCAAGTGATTCTTCCGTCTCAGCCTCCCAAGTAGCTGGGATTACAGGTGCCTGCCGCCACTCCCAGCTAAAGTTTTTTTGTATTTTTAGTAGAGACGGGGTTTCACGACGTTGGCCAGGCTGGTCTTGAACTCCTGACCTCAGACGATGCATCTGTCTGGGCCTCCCAAAGTGCTGAGATTACAGGCGTGAGCCACCGCGCCTGGCCCTTGTCCTGTTTTTTTAAATCTTAAAAGTTGCGGCCGGGCGCGGTGGCTCAAGCCTGTAATCCCAGCACTTTGGGAGGCTGAGACGGGCGGATCACGAGGTCAGGAGATGGAGACCATCCTGGCTAACCCTGTGAAACCCCCTCTACTAAAAAATACAAAAAACTAGCCGGGCGAGGTGGCGGGCGCCTGTAGTCCCAACTATTCGGGAGGCTGAGGCAGAAGAATGGTGTAAACCCGGGAGGCGGAGCTTGCAGTGAGCTGAGATCCGGCCGCTGCACTCCAGCCTGGGCGACAGAGCGAGACTGTGTCTCCAAAAAAAAAAAAGAAAGAAAAGTTGCTGGGCATGTAGTAGTTGTCTTTAAGTGTCCAGTGAATGAATACTTGTGCATATAGTATTTCATAGGGTTCAGTGGGGAGGCCATCCCAGTTGTTCATCAGAACACAGCCTGAGGAGTGAACACAATTTTTTATTTTTATTTATTTATTTATTTTTGAGACAGAGTCTTGCTCTGTTGCCAGGCTGGAGTCCAGTGGCACAATCTCGGCTCACTGCAACCTCCGCCTCCCTGGTTCAAGTGATTCTCCTGCCTCAGCCTCCTGAGTAGCTGGGATTACAGGGATACACCACCACGCCCAGCTATTTTTTTTGTATTTTTAGTAGAGATGGGGTTTTACCATGTTGGCCAAGATGGTCTTAATTTCCTGACCTCATGATCTGCCTGCCTCGGCCTCCCAAAGTGCTGGGATTACAGGAGTGAGCCACTCACTGCACCTGGCTCACAATTTAAAGGGCATAATCTCATTGTGATCATGACAGCCACCATTGCTTTGGTCCCCCGACATTGCAACTAAAACATTCTAATACCTCGAGCTCTGAGGGCTTTTCCAGGTGTATTCATTTTCTGGGGCTGCCATAACCATAAAGTAGAATGGCTTAAACAACAGAAGTCTGTTATCTCACATTCTGGGGCTAGAAGTGTGAGATCAAGGTTGTGTTAGGGTTGGTTCCTTCTGATGGCTGTGGTGGAAATGTTGTCATGGTTGCTGGCCATCTTTCATGTTTCACATGTAGATGCATCACCCTGATCTTTCTGTCTTCATCTTCACAAGTGCTCTCCCTGTGTGCACATCTGCCTCCAACTGTCTCCTTTTTATATCAGTCATATTTGTGCTCACTCTAATAAAGTCGTCTTAACTCAGTTACTTCTATGAACACTCCATCTCCAAATAAGGCCACATTCTGAGGTGTTGGGTCTTAGGACTTCCCCGTGTGAATGGGGAAAGGAGGTACAATTCAACCCCTAACAGTGGGTGGCCCTTCCTTCCCAAGACCTCCCTATCCTTGGGGACAATTGCATTTGTTTGAACCCCCTGTCTTCCCAGGAAGGCACTGGGTTACAAGGCCCCAAGTTCCCTTTCTTTGCCTGTTGGCACCAAGATCAGCCTCCCACTCTTGCTCCTGAAGCTTTCTCAACACTGCTGTGGTTAATGTTGCCTTGTTGGCTCTTGGTGGCCTGGTTTGTGGCTGTTACTTTCCTGTCATTATAGTAGTGTTCTTAGCTCTCTTTTCACTGCAATAGTCCTTAAACCCAAAGAAGAGGTTTTCCCTTGTCAGCAAACATCAGTGGCCCAACCTTACACTGGCTATTATATTCCTTGGGCCCCTTTCAAAAGATAGCTTGCTCTTTTGAGGAAGTTGGGATATGGGATCTAGAAAAATATGGTCAGGGAATAGAATATTTCTTCCCTCTTGCCCTGGAGCTTTTCTCCCAGGACAAGACTAATTTTTCTTTTATTTTTCAAGACATGTTATGTCTCTGCTTCAAGGTACCCCAGTCTCCCTAAATTGGGGGTAGCCTTCATCACATTTTTGTCTGAACTTCTTTTTTTTTTTTTGCAACTATGTCTTGCTCTTGTTGCCCAGCCTGGCGTGATCTCAGTTCACTGCAACCTCTGCCTCCTGGGTTCAAGTGACTCCTATCTCAGCCTCCCAAATAGTTGGGATTACAGGCGTGTGCCACCATGCCTGGCTAATTTTTGTATTTTTAGTAGAGACTGGGTTTCACCATTTTGGCCAGGCTGGTCTCAAATTCCTGACCTCAGGTGATCCACCCACCTCAGCCTCCCAAAGTGCTGGGATTACAGGTGTGAGTCACCTCGCCCAGCCAAAATTCTTCATCTTGATGCTCCAAGAGTTTGTAATTTCCCAAAATTTACTACCCCATTTTTCCAAGAATTTGAGGGGGTCACTTATGTGCAAACCAGGTGTCCACAAGTCCCGACTATGTGAAAAACAACTTCACATAACCGTCATCCCTGCTGTTTGGAGTCTGGCCCAGAGCAAGCATACAAAGAAAAAGCCTTACCCTTTCAGATATGTAAAGTAGACTTCCAGCCACAACGGCTGCATCCTTAATCACAGTGCTTCCAGTATTAGAGCTAGAATGATGACAGTGATGGAATGACAATTCCTTAGCTAAAGAGTGTCAAGCATTCCAGCCTGGCCAACATGGTGAATCCCCGTCTCAACTGAAAATACAAAAATTAGCCGGATGTGATGGCATCCCTCTGTAATCCCAGCTACTTGGGAGGCTGAGACAGGAGAATTCCTTGAACCCAGGAGGCAGAGGTTGCAGTGAGCTGAGATCATGCCACTGCATTCCAGCCTCGGTGACAGAGTGAGACTCCATCTAAAAAAAAAAAATACTGTCAACCAGGCGCGGTGGCTCATGCCTGTAATCCCAGCACTGTGGGATGCTGAGGCGGGCAGATCACGAGGTCAGGAGATGGACCATCCTGGCTAACACGGTGAAACCCTGTCTCTACTAAAAATGCAAAAAATTAGCCAGGCGTGATGGCGGAAGCCTGTAGTCCCAGCTACTTGGGAGGCTGAGGCAGGAGAATGGTGTGAATCCTGAAGGTGGAGCTTGCAGTGAGCCGAGATCATTCTGCACTCCAACCTGGGCGACAGTGCAAGACTCCATTCCAAAAAAAAAAAAAAAAAAAAAAAGGAAAAGAAAAAGAATATCGTAAGGAAGAGAAAATACATTTACTATTCATTACAGGAAAATGGATCGTCATGAAGGTTTTCATCCTTTTCACATTGAGAATAGGCTAAGGAGCATAAAAAAAGGATGCGTTCATGTCCTTTGTAGAGACATGGATGAAGCTGGAAACCATCATTCTGAGCAAACTATCGCAAGAACAGAAAACCAAACACCGCATGTTCTCACTCGTAGGTGGGAATTGAACAATGAGAACACTTGGACCCAGGGCAGGGAACATCACACACTGGGGCCTGTTGTGGGTTGGGGGAATGGGGGAGGGATAGCATTAGGAGAAATACCTAATGTAAATGACGAGTTATTGGGTGCAGCAAACCAGCATGGCACATGTATGCATATGTAACAAACATGCACGTTGTGCACAGTTACCCTAGAACTTAAAGTATAATTTAAAAAAACAAAAGAATAGGCTAAGGAGGAGGGATTAGTCTTGCTGTCTCAAGGGTGATATATAAGTGTACCCACACAGTTCAAACTTGTGTTGTTCTAAATGTCACTATATCACATTTCATAATCACCCTCTCTCCACATCCAATATAATATGGTTAGCTTGTCAGTTTCACAAAAATAAAACATCATCCACAAAATGAGAATGTTGTTTCAGTAGGTATGGTGAGAAGGATTCGAATCAGAGGAATTTCTCTGATTGAGGGCCTTGATGTGGGCAGCCTTTTCCTCAGTGTCTAGAAAGGGTGAAACTCCAGCTGCAGCTTCCTGGCAAAAAGACTGTTACCATGGTTTCTGAAGCGGGCGTAGAGTCAGAAATACCATTTTTTTGCATTTATATACGGAAAAGATAAGACCTCACTTTTGTTTTTCTTAGCACATCTTTAGAAAGGCAACAGCAGGAGAATAGAAAGTAGGAAGAACTAGTGATAAGAGTTACTGAATTGGCCAGGTGCGTTGGCTCATACCTGTAATCTCAGCACTTTGGGAGGCCAGGATGGGCGGATTGCCTGAGGTTAGGAGTTTGAGACCAGCCTGGCCAACATGGTGAAACCCCATCTCTACTAAAAAGAAAATACAAAATTTAGTCGAGTGTGGTGGCGGGCACTTGTAATCCTAGCTACTCAGGAGGCTGAGGTAGGAGAATGGCTTGAACCCGGGAGGTGGAAGTTGCAGTGAGTGGAGACCGCACCACTGCACTCCAGCCTGGGTTACAGAGTGAGACTCTGTCTCAAAATAAATAAATAAATAAAATTAATCCTAGGATCAGAAGAGAAAAGTTACTTCTTTTTCTGTTATACCTATAAGAATTCATAATTCACCCCAAAAATCAATTGACATACTATATTTTTTATTGACTTATCTTCTTTTTCTTTTTCTTTTTTGAGATGGAGTCTCACTCTGTCACCCAGGCTAGAGTGCAGTGGTGCGATCTTGGCTCACTGCAACCTCTGCCTCCTGGGTTCAAGTGATTCTTCTGTCTCAGCCTCCTGAGTAGCTGGGACTACAGGCACGTGCCACCACGCCTGGCTAATTTTTGTATTTTTAGTAGAGACAGGTTTCATCATGTTGTACAGGCTGATCTGGAACTCCCGACCTCAGGTGATCTGCCTGCCTTGGCCTCCCAAAGTGCTGGGATTACGGACATGAGCCACCATGCCCAGTCTGACTTACCGTCTTCACAGACTGGTTTTGGCTCATTGGCTGGAGCCTGGTTGCCTGTCTCCCCAGGGCTCTCCCTATGTGGGTGAACTGAAGGAAATCACACTTCTTATTTTTTTCTCTCAAGCGTGTTGGACCAGCTGGAATTTGTCTTTCTCTCTGAAGTGTGTTTCTTTCTCCAGTCAAGAGAGCCTGAGTTTCTAGCCAGAGTGTGTAGCATGAAGCGTATAACTTTGATCAGGGTTTGTTTCTGTCACATAAAGGGAGATTTTGTTCTGCTAAAAGTTGAGGACATGTTATTATTACTTTTGTGAACCTCTGCTGCGTTTTTGATCAGAGACCTAAGGAGGGGACACTACAAAGAAATGAAAACACAGTTTTTGTGCAAAATGGTGACTCCTGTGTGTGTCTGTGCTGGGGTGGGGATGGGACTGGTGGTGTGCTTGCTGAATGTAAGTGCCAGGCTGTGTTTCCCTCAACACTTCCCAGATACATTTTCAAGCATTTCGTCTCTCATTGTGTCCTAAACCTTGACCGAAACCCACAAAGTATTAGAATCTCCCTTCAGGAGATGAGTTTTAAAACCTCCTTTCTGAATATAATTCTGACATGCGTGGAAAGGACAGGAAGCATGAAAGTTTAGCCTGAACTCTACTTCCTAGGACTGAACCCACGCCAAAGGCCCAAAGGCATTATTTCTTTTGTCATTATTTCTTTTGTCATTATTATCCTTTCCAGATAACATCCTTATGAGTATCTAAAATTACATTGTAAGCTGCAGGTAAGGCAAGCTCTCTCTTTCTTTGCCCAATATTTTTATTGCACTTTGTAGTCACCATTTCAGCATCCATCTCCACTCACGGTGCCATTTCACTTCAGCATACCTGGTACTACAGGTGGCACTTGGAGATTCAAGAGATCACAGACTCTGCCCAGGGGCATGAACACTCTCAAGGAGGGCAGCAAGGTAAGAAAAAAACAAAAACAAAAAAACACTGCAGTGAAACAAGGGATGTAGCAGAGATAAGCATACGCTGATGACTTCAGTTCAGGCTTGATCCTCCTGCAGTGGTTCTTACCCAGTTGGGCCCCAGTGCCCTATTCTAATAACAAACGTTTGGCAGCATCTCCTTAACATCCTGAAGAACAATTCATAGAAAATATAACTTGCCTGCACACTTCCAAAAAATCAGAGTACATTTAGGGCAGCAAAAATGCCCTATATGATACTATAATGATGGATGCATGTCATTATACATTTGTCTAAATCCACAGACTGTACACCTAACGCAAACTATGGACTTTGGGTGATTACAATGTGACAATTTAGGTTCATCAGTTGTGACAAACATACTAGTGTGTGTGGTGAGGGGGCGGTGTTGATAATGAGAGAGGCTATGTATGTAGGGGATCTGGGGGCATATGGGAAGGAAATCTCTTACCCTTCTTTCAATGTTGCTTTGGATCTAAAACTACTTTTTAAAAAAGTCTTTAAAAGATCAATATAGGCCGGGTGCGGTGGCTCAAGCCTGTAATTCTAGCACTTTGGGAAGGTGAGGCGGGCGGATCACTGGAGGTCAGGAGTTCGAGACCAGCCTGGCCAACCTGGTGAAAACCCATCTCTGCTAAAAATACAAAAATTAGCTGGGCGTGATGGCACATGCTGGTAATCCCAGGTACTTAGGAGGCTGAGGCAGGAGAACCGCTTGAACCCAGGAGGGAGAGGCTGCAGTGAGCCAAGATCATGCCACTGCACTACAGCCTGGGCGACAGAGTGGAAAAAAAAAAAAAATCAATATAATGCCCTAACTGTAATATGAAGGAGAAAATCAGTGAAAGTAATCTTTAAAAAGTTGTGCATTTTAATATGCAAATATTCTAGCACAACTACACAGAAAGACAGAAAAGTCAGCCACTTGTGCCTGCTTATATTTATAATGTTTGATTTAATTTATGTATATTACTTTACTATTTTATTACATTTCAATATATTTAAATTATATTTAATATAACAATATTAACAAGTTTGGAACAGAAAAAAACAATTTCCCCTGAACTTATATCAGAATTGAATAACTGGAAAATTCAATGTATATAAAATCACACAAGAGAAAGCTCTGTGTTTCGTGTAAAGTGGAGTTCTGTTCTAAACTCTGCTAATTCTAATTTATCTCCGTGAATTCCCAGAAAATCGTCTTAAAATTTTGTGTGAGGCAATACAATTCTTCGTTGAGCAGGGCAGTCCACACACTACAAGGCATACTTTATCCCAGGACCACCCATCAAACATCAAATCCCATAACATTCCCCAAACAGCCAACCAACCAGAAACCCTCCGCAAGTCTCTCTCTGTCTCTTCTCTTTCTTTGCTTTCTTTCTTTTTTCTTTTTTTTTTTTTTTTTTTTTTTTTTTGAGATGGAGTCTTGCTCTGTCGCCCAGGGCTGGAGGTGCAATGGCGCGATCCTTGGCTCACTTGCAAGCTTCCGCCTCCCGGGTTCACGCCATTCTCCTGCCTCAGCCTCCCGAGTAGCTGGACTACAGGCGGCCCGCCACCAAGCCCAGCTAATTTTTTTGGTGTTTTTAGTAGAGATGGGGTTTCACCGTGTTAGCCAGGCATGGTTTCCATCTCCCGACCTTGTGATCCGCCCGCCTCTGTCTCCCAACCCTCCCTAGGTTTCTAAAATACGCGAGGAGGCACCTCATCCCTAGTGAAAATCCCTGGTCTGAGATCTCTTCTAGTTCTGAAATTCTGTGGTTCTTTTTATATACTATATCCCCAAACTTAATCTAATTAATTATTTTTAGTACCTATTATGTGCCATATCATTGAAGGAGGCAAAAATAACCTTGTGTCTTGTTCCTTTGCAAAGACTTTTACAGGCTTATCCCTAATGCCCAGTACAGACCTACACCAATAAGTACTTTTGCATGTATGCTTTTTTATGGGGAGGATACTCCAGCGGTATAAGACACGAACCTTTTCCTTACATTCTACATTGCCACATTTCCAATACATTCTAATTGGGAAATTAAGAATAACATGTGACAACAGTAAAAGATCAGTACAAAATAATATTTCATTAAGGGGTGCATCTTGTAGATTGAAGCTGTAAGTATAATAAAGTGGTAAGAGAAATTACTGAGATACTCAGAGAAGCTTTCATAGTGAGTAGAATTGGAGCTAAGGCATGAAGGAAGGGTGGAACTTGGGTGAGAAAGAGGGAAAGCTTTCCAGAGAAACTGAGAGGAAGCAGGGCCCAGAGTCAAGAATGTGCAAGGTCTGTGTGCAGAATAGGGCAACAAAGTTCACAGTAACGAGGAGTGGAAACGTTGGGATGAGGTATTCAGACCAGATTTAGAAGAGACTGGAATACCAATTAGTTGAAACTTATTATTTGAGAAGTTTTAATAAAGGCCAAGCTATGCACTGTCTTAGAAACCCAAGCAAACTGCTTACCTTGTGGGGTAAAATGAGTGTGGTTGACTGAGGACCATACCATTGGAAGTGGCAGAATAGAATAGTGGTTACACACCTAAATTTCAAGACAAATAGGCCTGGGTTCAAATTCTGGCTGTGCCTCTACTAGGATCTTGAGCTTCAGTTTCCGTTTCTAGAATGAAGCAAATGATAGTGGCTACCTCAGAGGATTATTATAAAGATAATATAAGATGGTGCATGTGAAATGTTTGGTGTGTCGTAACAATTTGATTACTGATTAAGTGTTGGTGACAAGGAATGTCAACTGTATATATATCTCCAGACTTACTGGGAGGCTGCTGAGGGCTGTGGGGAAGGGTGGGGAGAGGATCCTAGAAGTAATGCCCTCTATCCTTCCTTTTATTATTTGGGATTCATAGAACAGCTGTTTTCAGAGGGTGATGATTAAGGAAAGTTCTTTGTGAACGCATGATTTTCTATCTTACCTATTGAACTTAGTGTTTGTTGATAATTTGTTACTTATTTTGTTGCTCTCGGTTCTTTTGAGACAGCTCATCGTATTGGGCCTGGTTGTCTGCCATGATCTTGCTGAGGTCCTGAGATTTGGGGGCATCTACCTCCACAGTCAACCCAGAGCTGGCAATCTGGGCTTGTAGGCTTTTTACTTTCTCTTCATGTCCTTCTTCATGAAGAGCAACTCCTCCTTGAAAGCCTCAATCTCTGTCTCCAGCTGCAGCCAAGTGACATTGGTGTCATCTATGACCTTGCAGAGCCCATGGATGTTGCTTTCCACAGACTGGCACATGGCCAGCTCTGTCTAATACCTGACTCTAAGGTCATCAGCAGGAAGATGAGCATTGTCAATCTGCAGAACGATGCGAGAACTGTCCACAGTATTTGCAAAGATCTGAACCCTCAGGTCCTCAATGGTCTTGAAGTAATGTCCGCAGCCTCTGACCTGGGGTCCGTTATTCTCTGGGTGCTCCCAGATTTTGTTCTCCAGCTTCCAATTCTTAGTCTCCACGCTCCTCACCCTGTCCACGTGGAAGGCCAGGCAGTGGTTCAGGCTTTGCATGGTCTTCTTCTCATTCTGGATGCCCCCCTCATTCCTGCCACACCCCCCACCCATCCCTGTGGCCAGGCCAACGGACCCCAAGCCGTCCCGGAAGCTGGTGGAGCAGGACACGGAGATCCGGGAACCAGAGCCCTCTGCGCCTGCACAGACACTGGCCGCTGCTCTGATCGGTTGGGCGCCGTAGCTGAGTGGCTGGGCAGAGCCCAGGGACCCATATTTGGTGGAGAAGTTGGAATGAGTGGTGAAGCTCATGCTGTCCGGGAGGAGAGCAAGAGGACAGGACTCAGGTTTTGTCAACAATGCAAGCTGATCTTAAAATGGGCAAAGGATTTGAAAGCTGTTTCTCCGAAGAAGAGATACAAGTGGCTAATGAGCACGTGAAAAGATGCCCCACATCACTAACCATTAGGGAAGTGTAAATCAGAACCACAACAAGATACCCCCTTATACACAACGCAATAGCTATCATTAAAAACAACAACAGAAAATAACAAGTGTTGGTGAGGATGTGGAGAAATTGGAACACTTGTGCATTGCTGGCAGGAATATAAAATGATGCCACTCCTCAAGTATACATATGTAACAAACCTGCACATTGTGCACATGTATCCTAGAACTTAAAGTATAAAAAAAAAAAACCTGGAAAATTGACAAAGGACCAAAAGGAGGGCTTTGGGGGTATTTCCCCCAATCCTGGTTCAACAGACATTTACTTATTACTTACTATGTGTAATTGCTACCTTTTATGTATCTATAAAATATATGTGACAGAAACGCATAAAAAAAAAAGATAATCCAGAGAAATAAATGTTAGCAACATCCCTGCAAAAAATGAAAAAATAAAATAAAATAAAATGATGCCACTCCTGTGGAAAACAGTATGGCAGTTCCTCAAAAGTGAAAAAATGGAATTTTTAAAAATTAAAACTTTAAAAAATGATCCAGAAATTCTGCTCCTGAGTATATACCCTAAAGAATTAAAAGCAGGATCTCAAAGAGATATCTATGCACTCATGTCTCACGTTCATAGCAGCAGCATTCACAGTAGTCAAGACTTAGAAGCAACACAAATGTCCACCCATGGATTAATGAATGGATAAAATGTGGTATATACACACAATAGAATTTTATTTGGCCTCAAAAAGGAAAGGAATTCTGACACATGGTACTGCATGAATGAACCTTGATGACATTATGCTAACTGAAACAAGCCAGGCACCAAAGGACAGATATTGTATGATTCACTTATATGGGGGTACCTACGGTGGTCAAATTTGTAGAGCTTATAGAAAGTAAAATGGCAGTTGCCAGGGCCTGGTGGGGAGAGGGAAAAGGGAGTTGTTGTTCAATGAGCATAGAGTTTCAGTTTTGCAAGATAAAAAGAGTTCTGGATATCTGCTGCGTAAAATGTGAATGTGTTTACTACTGAACTGCACACTCAAAAATGATTAAGATGGTAAATTTTATGTTATATATACTTATCACAACTTTAAAAAAGGACGGCTAGGCACGGTGGTTCACACCTGTAATCCCAGCAGTTTGGGAGGCCAAGATGTGCAGATCACCCAAGGTCAGGAGTTGGAGACCAGCCTGGCCAATATGGAGAAACCCTGCCTCTACTAAAAATACAAAAATTAGCTGGGTGTGGTGGCGCATGCCTGTAATCCCAGCTACTTGGGAAGCTAAGCAGGAGAATCGCTTGTATCTCTGGAAGGTGGAGGTTGTAGTGAGCTGAGATCACACAGCTGCACTTCAGCCTGGGAGACAGAGCGAGACACTGTCTCAAAAAAAAAAAAAAAGAAAAGAAAAGAAAAGATATTCATGCCATGTGACACTCATAAAAGTGATTCATTATTTAGTTATAAAACAATGACATCTGAGATTGCTTTGAAAAAGAGAACTGCTCACATCAAGAGTCAGAGAGATCCCAGAGTTCACTTCTGATTTTGTCAGTAATCCAGAGTGTATGAAATGCAATTATTGTATCTCTTCAGGATTTGTTCAAATGCTATTACTGCTTTGTAAAATATCTGGGTATTTGGGGTGTGAATAGGATAATATTTATAAAACTAGAGTCTCTTTACCAAAAAAAAAGTTTAAACAGAGAAAAAAATGTTATCAGTAGTGTCATTATGCTACTTCTGTAAACATTATCATATTATTAAGAGGAAATCTGTCTATATAACTAGTCTGGGCTGGATATCTAAGCATGATAGGCCCTTTGTTACAGCAACTAATATTTAGTTTCCAGAAACTGGTGTTTGAAAGCCTGCTTTGTACAACTGTTGAGGTCTATTATTACAAGGATTTATTTTTGGCAGTGGATCCTGGAGCTTTGGTTAATAGCAGTCAATGGGGTAATTCTAGCCTAATTCTGCAAGTGTTCTTATGACGGTGAAAATACGTTACCCATGAATCATAGTGACGCTCAGCAAAAGAGCTCAATATTTTATTGAGCCACAAGAGCATGGTAATTGCAGTTCCCATTTTCCATANTCTCGGTTCTTTTGAGACAGCTCATCGTATTGGGCCTGGTTGTCTGCCATGATCTTGCTGAGGTCCTGAGATTTGGGGCATCTACCTCCACAGTCAACCCAGAGCTGGCAATCTGGGCTTGTAGGCTTTTACTTTCTCTTCATGTCCTTCTTCATGAAGAGCAACTCCTCCTTGAAAGCCTCAATCTCTGTCTCCAGCTGCAGCCAAGTGACATTGGTGTCATCTATGACCTTGCAGAGCCCATGGATGTTGCTTTCCACAGACTGGCACATGGCCAGCTCTGTCTAATACCTGACTCTAAGGTCATCAGCAGGAAGATGAGCATTGTCAATCTGCAGAACGATGCGAGAACTGTCCACAGTATTTGCAAAGATCTGAACCCTCAGGTCCTCAATGGTCTTGAAGTAATGTCCGCAGCCTCTGACCTGGGGTCCGTTATTCTCTGGGTGCTCCCAGATTTTGTTCTCCAGCTTCCAATTCTTAGTCTCCACGCTCCTCACCCTGTCCACGTGGAAGGCCAGGCAGTGGTTCAGGCTTTGCATGGTCTTCTTCTCATTCTGGATGCCCCCCTCATTCCTGCCACACCCCCCACCCATCCCTGTGGCCAGGCCACCGGACCCCAAGCCGTCCCGGAAGCTGGTGGAGCAGGACACGGAGATCCGGGAACCAGAGCCCTCTGCGCCTGCACAGACACTGGCCGCTGCTCTGATCGGTTGGGCGCCGTAGCTGAGTGGCTGGGCAGAGCCCAGGGACCCATATTTGGTGGAGAAGTTGGAATGAGTGGTGAAGCTCATGCTGTCCGGGAGGAGAGCAAGAGGACAGGACTCAGGTTTTGTCAACAATGCAAGCTGATCTTAAAATGGGCAAAGGATTTGAAAGCTGTTTCTCCGAAGAAGAGATACAAGTGGCTAATGAGCACGTGAAAAGATGCCCCACATCACTAACCATTAGGGAAGTGTAAATCAGAACCACAACAAGATACCCCTTATACACAACGCAATAGCTATCATTAAAACAACAACAGAAAATAACAAGTGTTGGTGAGGATGTGGAGAAATTGGAACACTTGTGCATTGCTGGCAGGAATATAAAATGATGCCACTCCTCAAGTATACATATGTAACAAACCTGCACATTGTGCACATGTATCCTAGAACTTAAAGTATAAAAAAAAAAACCTGGAAAATTGACAAAGGACCAAAAGGAGGGCTTTGGGGTATTTCCCCAATCCTGGTTCAACAGACATTTACTTATTACTTACTATGTGTAATTGCTACCTTTTATGTATCTATAAAATATATGTGACAGAAACGCATAAAAAAAAAAGATAATCCAGAGAAATAAATGTTAGCAACATCCCTGCAAAAAATGAAAAAATAAAATAAAATAAAATGATGCCACTCCTGTGGAAAACAGTATGGCAGTTCCTCAAAAGTGAAAAAATGGAATTTTAAAATTAAAACTTTAAAAAATGATCCAGAAATTCTGCTCCTGAGTATATACCCTAAAGAATTAAAAGCAGGATCTCAAAGAGATATCTATGCACTCATGTCTCACGTTCATAGCAGCAGCATTCACAGTAGTCAAGACTTAGAAGCAACACAAATGTCCACCCATGGATTAATGAATGGATAAAATGTGGTATATACACACAATAGAATTTTATTTGGCCTCAAAAGGAAAGGAATTCTGACACATGGTACTGCATGAATGAACCTTGATGACATTATGCTAACTGAAACAAGCCAGGCACCAAAGGACAGATATTGTATGATTCACTTATATGGGGTACCTACGGTGGTCAAATTTGTAGAGCTTATAGAAAGTAAAATGGCAGTTGCCAGGGCCTGGTGGGGAGAGGGAAAAGGGAGTTGTTGTTCAATGAGCATAGAGTTTCAGTTTTGCAAGATAAAAGAGTTCTGGATATCTGCTGCGTAAAATGTGAATGTGTTTACTACTGAACTGCACACTCAAAATGATTAAGATGGTAAATTTTATGTTATATATACTTATCACAACTTTAAAAAAGGACGGCTAGGCACGGTGGTTCACACCTGTAATCCCAGCAGTTTGGGAGGCCAAGATGTGCAGATCACCCAAGGTCAGGAGTTGGAGACCAGCCTGGCCAATATGGAGAAACCCTGCCTCTACTAAAATACAAAATTAGCTGGGTGTGGTGGCGCATGCCTGTAATCCCAGCTACTTGGGAAGCTAAGCAGGAGAATCGCTTGTATCTCTGGAAGGTGGAGGTTGTAGTGAGCTGAGATCACACAGCTGCACTTCAGCCTGGGAGACAGAGCGAGACACTGTCTCAAAAAAAAAAAAAAGAAAAGAAAAGAAAAGATATTCATGCCATGTGACACTCATAAAAGTGATTCATTATTTAGTTATAAAACAATGACATCTGAGATTGCTTTGAAAAGAGAACTGCTCACATCAAGAGTCAGAGAGATCCCAGAGTTCACTTCTGATTTTGTCAGTAATCCAGAGTGTATGAAATGCAATTATTGTATCTCTTCAGGATTTGTTCAAATGCTATTACTGCTTTGTAAAATATCTGGGTATTTGGGGTGTGAATAGGATAATATTTATAAAACTAGAGTCTCTTTACCAAAAAAAAAGTTTAAACAGAGAAAAAAATGTTATCAGTAGTGTCATTATGCTACTTCTGTAAACATTATCATATTATTAAGAGGAAATCTGTCTATATAACTAGTCTGGGCTGGATATCTAAGCATGATAGGCCCTTTGTTACAGCAACTAATATTTAGTTTCCAGAAACTGGTGTTTGAAAGCCTGCTTTGTACAACTGTTGAGGTCTATTATTACAAGGATTTATTTTGGCAGTGGATCCTGGAGCTTTGGTTAATAGCAGTCAATGGGGTAATTCTAGCCTAATTCTGCAAGTGTTCTTATGACGGTGAAAATACGTTACCCATGAATCATAGTGACGCTCAGCAAAAGAGCTCAATATTTTATTGAGCCACAAGAGCATGGTAATTGCAGTTCCCATTTTCCATAATCATGCTTTGTGGGGAATGTTTTTATTTGGAGAAATGCAAATCATTTTTGGAAACAAATTCCGTGACAATTAATATCCACATAATAAAAATGCATTCAATTCCGGAAGTTTAATTCCAGAAGCCTAGATTCAGATTCCCCAGAGAAGTTTTTATCTTGCATTCTTGATGCTAAAAGAAATAATCCCAACAACAGCCAGTTTACAAGTGGAATTGTTTAGATGATCCTTCTAAATTAAAATTTGCCCATTTGAGAATGAAATGTCATTTCTTCCTGTTTCTCAGCCAACTTCCTTTTTCCATACCTTATCAGTTATTTTGCATGCTTAGTTTTTGTGCTATCTCAGTAGTGAAGAAGGAAGAACAAGGGAATCACATAGCAGAAACAAGGGTCCTTTGACAAAAAAAAAGAAGGCATAGATTATAAACGAGAAGCAAGAACTATGTCTTCAGCATACAGAGCTCATGGTGCTCAGCACTTTATGGTCATTAGATAGCATTATTTAAAATTAAATGATTTTTAAAACCACTTTACCATGCAGAAAATTTAACTATTATTTTGTTACTCAGGGCCTGTGGCTTTTAAATTTTAGCAATTTTTTTTAAAAGGGAATATTAATGAAAGTGAGACCATTTTAAATTAAGGCAATTAAGGAAAATGATAATGAAAACCTCTCTGTTGACTGTCTTTCTTACCTTACCATTTCCAAATTGTTGTTCATTTGTATAATCTGTGTGAGATGGAGCTGATTCAATAGAATTGCCTTTATAACAGCAGTATACTTCATTGAGATGATTATATGCAATTGATTATAAACTGTTTGTTATTTCTATGTCAATTATTTCCTTAAGCAGACTTTCATTCACATAAGACTTATATCAAATACAGCCTTCTGTTAATTGTTAGAAGCATTACAAAACACATACAACAATATCAGAATAATTTATTTAATGCTACTATATTTTTAAAAAGTGAACCACAATCTCATTGAGATAGAGATTTCAATTTTTCACAGTTTCCTTAGATGGTGAAATAAGCACCATCTACATCTGGGCAAAGAAAGAGAAGTACAGATGAAGAGGAAATGTTTCCTATTCTTTCTTTGGAAGTCGTTTGTTTACATGAAAAAAGTTACTTTGCAATGAATCCGATTACATTCCATTTGTATATTTACATGTTTATCTCCTAGAAAACGAGCACTCCACAGTGTAGGAGAAAATCATTTCAAGTACATTGTGGGTCAGAAGTGCGCCCATATCAAAACAAATGATCATATAAAATAGTTCTAAATCAATCTTCATTTTTCAATATATCCTTACTCTATTTACAGAAGTTACTGATGGAAGTCATAATAAAATTTGCAAGCTAACTTTACATTTTTCCAAAAGATGAGATAATTTAAAGATGTGAAGATACAAAGGCATCTGCTGCTTCAGATGACTCAGAGATGGAACCATGAGGTCATTCCCCAGGGAGGGAGAAGGTGAGAATTCCTGTCATCAAAGAGACTGAGGTGGCCTGGCTTTGAGAGTCACATTGCTTTTTTTTCACCTACTTAGTTGAGACATTTGTCTTCAAAACTAAACCTTGTGGAGAGAGGGTAACAATTTCAGATCATCTCCACTGGTTAACATACCGAGAGCCGGGACTAGAAACAGGACCACAGCTGTATGTAAAGTAGTTTCAGCAAGTCAGGAGAAAGGTGGGCTATTCTTTGAATCCAGGAACATTCAAGGGTACTCTGGAGTCCAGAAGAGGGGAGCCGTGTTAGATGAGTAGAGGGAAAAGCTAAGTGCAGAAGGGCTCTTGCCCCCACGTTTTGTGTGGCTTCCTGGAAGAAAACATCTCAGCAATGTGCCCTGGCACAACCTAGGGTTGCCAAGGCCAGGCAGAGACAGGCTGAGTTACCTTTCTTGGGTGACTCTGTGTGGTGTGGAAGGGACGTAGAAGTGCCTGCATGCCCTTGGGGATTATTTGTTAGTCATTCTGGAGAAGCTGTTTCTGGGAAGCTTGCTAGGGTGGGTTACCAAGGCCAGGGCAAAAATAACCTGTGCCCAAGGCTACAGCGAGGACCATGCAAGTCAGGGGATGAATAGGCATCAGGACCAGACCCCAGAGCTCTACTGTGTCCCTGTCACAGCAGGGGACAACATGATGCTTAGTCAGCTGGGAGGACCTCCTGGCAAGCAGACCATGATGATGTCTACATCTGAAGCCAGAGCCCCCAGCCTGAGGCAGCATCAGGAGACTCAAAGGGCAGTATGTGGGCCCTCAACACTCTCCAATACCCATCCTCCACTTTCCCATCACCAGGACATGTGTCATCTCACGTGTCATCTTGGGGAAAAAAGGGAGATAAATTAAAAATCCAAAAGAGATAATTTCATCTTGGAAGAGACTATGTTACCTGCAAAACATTGTCTCTTTATATTGTTGGATAAGTTTGAATTGACCAGATTTGACTAAATGTAGTCTTCACCTCTTACCCAGAGAGTAGGATTTTGGAGGGATACTAGATCAATTGCAGGAAAGTAAAAAGGCTTTTCTTTGTACTAAGTGTAGGGCGCAAATTCCAACATTCCAGAATGACTAACAAATAATCCCCAAGGCCATTGCTGGTGGCTTATCGTCACCTGTTCCTCTCTTCCGGTGGAGCTTCTTCCAACTATTTCCAAAATAGCCAGAGACCTGTGGGCCTGCCACTCCTCTGCACTGTGATCTCTCTCATTCAGCGGGCAGTCACCTCCAAAACTGACCAGTTTAACTGGAGGCTGGCTGAGGTGCCCAAGCAGGAGGTGCCTGCGCCCGCTGCGTTAGGAACTACCCGTTTGGATGTTGCACTGAGGGGAGAGGGTGTCCAGCAGCAACAGGGGTGGGTGAGCAGTTAGGGGCTCAGGGCAGTGGCTATTTTCCTACCAGAGTGGGAAAATGTAAGTATTTTAACAATCGGCATAGCCAGACTGGTATGCACTAACTGAATCCAAGGAAGTTCCTACCTTTTCTCTCCCACTTTCAGTCAGAGCCTCAGACTCTGGAAGCCTCTTACTCCCCTCATTCCACCTGCCAGAGTTCCTTCCTTAACACAGTCTCAGCCCCACCCTCATAGCAGGAGCTGGTGTGGGGAGTAAGGGGAGTAACAACCTCAAGTGAGGGTCTTGGGAACTTGTCCAGGGCTGAGTTAGGAGAAAACGTCGTTAATGAACCCCACTGATACCCTGATCACATTTTCCAGAGAAACAGAATATAAATGGTGGCTCTATATTGGAATGGGTACTGCTGTTACACTGTTAGATTGATGTTTATGGGCGAGCACGAACCTAATTACTCTTTATGATGTTGCTTGTATGAAAACGATACATTTATAAGTTTCTGTCAAGCAATGTACAAGAAGTCTTTCAGATACAAGCTCTTCTAATTTGAGACTACCAGAGTGATTTTAAAAAAACTATATGCGGGCCGGGCGCGGTGGCTCAAGCCTGTAATCCCAGCACTTTGGGAGGCCGAGACGGGCGGATCACGAGGTCAGGAGATTGAGACCATCCTGGTTTAGTAGAAACCCCGTCTCTACTTAAAAATACAAAAAACTAGCCGGGTGAGGTGGCGGGCGCCTGNC
>NW_016813639.1:200110-214723 GCF_001698545.2 Rhinopithecus bieti
ATCCTGGCTAACATGGTGAAACCCCATCTCTACTAAAATACCAAAAAAAAAAAAAAAAAAATTAGCCGGGCGTGGTGGCATGCTCCTGTAGTCCCAGCTACTTGGGAGGCTGAGGCAGGAGAATGGCATGAACCCGGGAGGTGGAGCTTGCAGTGAGCTGAGATTGCGCCACTGCACTCCAGCCTGGGCGACAGAGCAAGACTCTGTCTCAGAAAACAAACAAACACACAAACGAAAACTATATGCATTAATAATATAAATGCCAAGAAATTTATGAGAGACTTCAAAATGCTTATACAACACAAGAAAAACAGTTTAACAAAAATTAGGGAAAAGGGAAAATAATGTTAAGAAAAATAAGATGAAGCCATAGATAATTTATGGTTTTAAAATGCATGTCTAGGCTGGGCATAGTGGCTCATGCCTATAATCCCAGCATGTTGGGAGGCCAAGGTGGGTGGATTGCTAGAGTCCAGGAGTTCAAGACCAGCCTAGGCAACATGGTGAAAGCCTGTCTCTACAAAAAATACAGAAAAAATATTAGCCAGGCGTGCGGTTGTGCACCAGTGGTCCCAGCTACTTGGAGGCTGAGGTGGGAGGATTGCTTGAGTCTGGGGTAGTAGAGGCTACAGTGGGCCATGATTGTGCCACTGCACTCTAGCCTGGGTGACAGAGCAAGAACTTGTCTCAAAAATAAATAAATAAATAAAAATATAATAAAATGCATGCCTAAAGGCAGGTCCTGAGCTTCCTACTAGCCAACACAAAGAATGCAACACACTAGTTACATGATTCCTGAGGTTTTATTTTGGCCTTATTTTTCAGAAAAACAACAACAACAACAACGACAAAACAATTGTCCCTAGTACTACCGGCTGAGAAAAATTTCTCCCGTGGATCCTCAACAGAGGACTCCGTGCAATACGGTTACCTAACATAATGGCTGAGGTTTAGTGAGAACTATTCAAACATTTTGTCTACCTTGTTGCCTTCCCTTTCCCAAGAAGGGCTCTTCTGAGATGAGAAAACTAAGGCTCAGAGAAGTTCAGTAACTTGGCCAGGCCATACAGCTAATGAGTGGTGGTGCTGAGGCTTATTGAGTCTGTTGGTCATCTAAGTCCTTGCTGTTGACCACAGCTTTATGAACAATAACCCTGGAATAAATACAATCAGTTCTATGTGCTATTTTAATGAGTTCAACAGCCAATGATAAAAATGTGTGTCAACAAAGCAGGTTACCTTCAAACTGGAAGCCTAAAGCATTACTTGTAACACAACTTAAATTTCTTATATTCAATTCTTATTTTGTACTTCCCACTAGTAAATTACTAGGAATCAAAAAATATGGATGTTCTTTTCAAGCCAAAATGTTTCTCTAGCAAATATAACAGGTCACATTTTCAAAATTCTGTGTTTTCCCTCTCATATAGATCACAGCTCTCACACGGACAGTGAAGGGTTTTCTCACTGCCTGTGAGAATTAAAGTACAGTTTTCCATTATAGAAGCTTCTTTTAAAATAGACTGCCATCTTTCATCAAATATTTCAGCTCTGTGGAAAATAACTTAGGTTTTTTTCCTACTTGCAAAAGAAATGTTTCCACTTGAAACCTGTTGGAAATATGGAATAGGCTATATTGTTCCATCAAAGAAAATCTTATTACTTCTTGGCATAGTATTTTTCTTTTGTGTCAAGTTGAACGGTGGTATTAAGTGAATGCCCACAAAGCATCTTAAAGGCTAAGGAAGGATTACACTAAAGGCTAAGCCCTGAGACAGGTTTATGTACCTTGCAGGGCACTTTCCTTAGGCTTAACATCTTTTAGCCTATCTGTAGAGGATATCAGAGGGCAAAGTTTCTGTCATGAAATAGGACTAATCAACTTAGTTGAATTTGTATTTAAAGCAAGGTTAAACTGAATTAAGACTGTTTTTGAAAGAGTTGTCAGATGTACTTTTCAACCTGCAGCCAGAGGAGCTTCTGAAGTTGGAGGCCAGAAAGTCTTTGTATGGTTCTTCCATCTGTAATATCAAAGACAAGAAGTCTTCGTAGAGGATGTAAGTATATAACTCCACGCATTGATTAGTCTAATTGAGGCTAGTTACTCTGAGTAAAATGTACACATATAAAATAAAAGGACATCTTTATCTTAAAAGAAATGCTTAGGTTTATGTGTACACTTTATTAGCTCTATTACTAACAATATGTGAGCTAATAAATTCCTACTTAACTGAAGATACTAACGAGTACAGATGATATACCACTCTTGCCAAATAAACACTGCCTGGTCGTAGTTTTTGGAGTTTTTTAAGTGAAAGTAAAATGAAGTGTATTTAAGATAAAGTCAGTTCAAAGTTGTATGTAAATTTACTGTTGTTTTATTATCTTCAAATAGATTTAAGTACCTACCTCTATGTGTTACTGCTGTATATTTACTATACATTATTATTTCCATGGCCCCCATTGCTGCAGATATCTATATTCCAAAAATTGTCGTGATGTATGAACCATGAAATGTCAGAGTAGAAAATTTCAGAAAAACATTGAGGAACAATCAATGATAATCATGAAACAAAATCTATATTGATATTCCTTAATTCATTCTTTAAGACTACCTAAAATACCTACTATTCAGTTCTGTTATATGAGTATGGCTAGAATTTCACTGTAGTCTCTACAGATTTCTATATAATGGACTTTGCTTCACAATCTTTTGAAGACAGTGAACGTAATTTATACAAACTGTAGTTGCACATAAATTATGTTGAGTCCAGTAGAAATTACATAATTTCGACTTATTTAATGATGACAAAGGTTTACCTTTTTGGTTACGATATTTGTAATTGTGCCTAGAAGCTGACATTTCAAGAAGGCATGGATGGATCTAATGAAAATGAGCTTCCAGAGTAAAAAGAAATAAGAAGTGAGAGCAGCCAGCACATAACCCACTGTCTTCAGTGCTTTCCAGGGTATGTGCTGTGGTGAAATGCAGTTAGAAAAGTACTAAAGCTTATGCCTTTAGGAAAAGTGAAATACATTTTAGTGGCACTGCCAAATGCTTCAGTATGAACTGTCTTTCTAAAGTTCTCCTCTGTCCTTGGCAGAGATGGGTAGGGGAGCAAGATATGGAGAGACCCAGGAGAAGGCCTATTTGGGTTGTGCTCAGAGCAGAGTTGGAGGAGATGGGCTACAAAGACCTCTGCAAAACATAAGTAGGAGGAATTACTTTGGAGTTGTTGGGGTACTGCCTAAGAGAAGGCCAAGAAAACTCAGAAGAAGCCAGGCCTGAATTGTAAAAATTGCTCTCATTTTAATTTGAGAATTTACATGTGTTTGTCTTACATTTATTTATCCCAGAACTGTGGAAACATTTAATTCTACTGATCTATATTTCGCACACAAAAACTTACCAGATATAGCAGTTACTGAAAAGTTATTTCATTTTAGTGTATGTAACCAGAAAGCATGCATCATATATACCATAAATATTCTACATACAATTGCTCAAATCCAGGATTTTCTAAACTCAAATTGCACTGATTTTAATGAGTGATCACAGTATAGCCAATAACAGACAAATATAATAAAATTGGCATCTGGCTGCTGGGCACTGGGAAATCATTCTGTGAATATATGCTGATTTGGCAAGGGTTTTAGTTCATGAAGTTCATGTCTTACTACTACTGCCCTAATCAGTTGAGACAGAATTAGCACTAGGTAAATCGTCTATGTGCTGCCTGGAGGGGTTTGTTGAGGGTAAGAGTCTGAAGACAGAGATTAAGGAATCCTCATCCTCCTAATGTGCTGGGCATCCAGGATTAGAGCTCTGGGTCAGAGAAATCCAGCCTGAATGCAGACCTAAGCACCACTGCACTCCCTCACTTTGGGATTACCAGACACGCTCTGCACTGAAAATTTATATTCCAGTCTGCACTTTTACTGGAGCATTTCATCTGCTACTGCAAAGTGACCTTAGTTTACAATTTTTCCATGTGTGTCTAAAATAGAAAGGGATGCCCTGAAAATATGAAAGTTCACATTTAAAGACTCATGCTTGATCATATGACTCAGTACCCTCAAAACAATGGTTTTAAGGCAACACAAATTTGGAGTTTCAAGTATCTACCTGACTGATGAAGTGAAAGATCAGATCAACCTTAGAACGTTGCCTTAAAAGTATTCTGATTTTATTTGCACAAAATTATATTTTGGGCAGTGCAACTATTCTGTATGATACTATAATGGTGGATAAATGCCATTCTACATTTGTCAGAACCATAGAATGTCCAACACCAAGAGTGAATCCACACGTAAACTAAGAATTTTGGATGACAATGATGCATCAGTGTAGCTTAACTGATTGTAACAAATGTACACTCTAATGTAGGATGTTGATAGTGGGGAAACTGTGCATGTGTATGTTGGAGGAGGATATGAAAACACTCTGTACTGTCCACTCTATTTTGCTGTGAACCTAAAACTTCTCTGAAAAATGAAAGTTAAAGCTATGTAATTTGAAGTATGTGTATGATAACAGATGCAAAAGAAACTAGGCCATCCTTTTCTTTAAGGAAAATTCGGGCATCCATCGATATGATAGTGATAAGTAAATAAGTACTAGTTCGTAAGTACAAGGATTAAAAGAAACTAAGGAAGCCAAGTGGAGGCCAAAACTGTAACACACAGGATCTGCTGATGCCAATGACTCATCGTCTTGCCCAGGGACTTCCATGACATGTGGACATTTCTGCAGGCACTCGGAATAGCTTGTGTTTTAGATTAAAATTTGGTGGAGTGATTAAAAAACAATGAACCACCCCTGTGGCATTGTAAAAAGAAAGCAAGCCAGACCCAAGAACCATAGAATCAAGAACAGATATGGTAGCAAGGATAGCTTTGATGGTACATTAGATAACACTGGTCCTTTCCCATTGGCCAAATAAATTTAAATAGTTCTGAGTTCTCCCACTTATTTCACATAACTTGTGACTAATGGTAAAAAAAAAAAAAAAAAAAAAAAAAAAAAAAAAAAATCCTGCTGTTTTGTTGCAGACAATGGACCCTACAGGGCCTCATATAGATATGTCCAAGCCTGGCAAACCTGGTATTTCAGAAGAAAGGCATTTGTGCCAATTAACTAGTGGAATGACATTAGAAGGCTGCCACATTGCCTCAATAGCACTAGTCACTGTTGCTGCCCTACCTTACATCTTCTTGGCCTCCTTCTGAGTTCACCTGCAACCATGGAAGTCATTTCCCATCTGAAGCACCTGCATCTCCCTGTTTCTCAGTCTGAAGGTTTTGTCCTGCACCACAGGAGCTTGTTGTGTCTAGCTCAAGCATAACCCATATGCAAAGGAGAACTGTGCCCTCAACCAGTGGCCAACAGAAGTTGATGGGCCAACTCTTTGTCCTTCATGGGGACAATTCTGAGATGTGTACCGTAGGTTTCTTAGAGGGCTCCCAGCAGGGTTGAGCACCAGTTACCCACAGTGAAAACCCACACATTAATTCACTCACCCTTTATTGACTTGTCCCTTCCTGGTCTTGCTTTTCTGCTCCCTCACACGGGCTTCCTGGGATTACCTCCCAAATGAACTACTGTACTTAAGTTATTGTCCTAGGGCCTCCTTTGGGGATTCCAAAGTAAGACAATCTCATCTCCTTTCGGTGATTCATCTCCACGGCTTTTCCCAAAGGTAACATGTATGAGGAAGAGAGGTAGTGAACCTCTAAGCAATTCTTGCTCCTCTCTTTCTTCCTTTTTCCTTCTCCTTCTTCCTAACTTGTCTCAGACATCACATAGGATACAAGCTGAGCCATATATTTATGTAATTTGTTTTTTTTTTGAGACACAGTCTCCCTCTGTCGCCTAGGCTGGGGTGCAGTGATGCGATCTTGGCTCACCGCAACCTCTGCCTCCTGAGTTCAAGTAATTCCCCTGCCTCAGCCTCCCAAATAGCTGGGACTGCAGGTGCCACCCCTGGCTAATTTTTGTATTTTTAGTACAGACGGGGTTTTACCATGTTGGCCAGGCTGGTCTCGAACTCCTGATCTCAGATGATCCACCTACCTCGGCCTCCCAAAGTGCTAGGATTACAGGCGTAAGCCACTGCACCCAGCCTGAGCCCTATATTTTTTTAAATAGCCTTATTGAGGAAAATTTGATATAAAAGAACTGCACATATTTAATATGTACAATTTGATGAGTTTTGTCATATGCATAATCCATGAAGCCATCATTTAATCAAGGTAACAGACACAGCCAACACTTCCTAAAGTTTTCTTGTGTCCCTTTGTTTTTGTTTGTTTGATTTTGTGGTAAGAACACTCAACATGAAATTTACCCCCTTAACAAATTTTGACATGCACAATGGATGAACCTGAAGGACATTATGCTAAGTGAAAAAGCCAGTCACAGCAGGACAATACTGCATGATTCTTCTTCTCTGAGGTGTCTAAAATAGTACAACTCATAGAAGCAGAAAATATTATAGTGGTTGCCAGAGGCTAGGGGGTGATGGAAATGAAGAATTGTTGTCCAATGGGTAAAGTTTCTTTTATGCTAGACAAGTAAGTTCTAGATAACTGCTGTACAAAATAGAGCCTATAGGCCAGGCGTGGTGGCTCACACCTCTAATCCCAGCGCTATGGGAGGCTGAGGTGGGTGGATCGCTTGAGGTCAGGAGTTTGAGACCAGCCTGGCCAACATGGTGAAACCCCGTTTCCACTAAAAATACAAAAATTTAGCCGAGTGTGGTGGTACGCACCTGTAATCTCAGCTACTGGGGAGGCTAAGGCAGGAGAATTGCTTGAACCCGGGAGGCAGAGGTTGCAGTGAGACAGGATCATGCGATTGCACTGCAGCCTGGGCAAAAGAGCAAGACTTTGTCTCAAAAAACAAAACAAAACACAAAATACAGCCTGTAACATCAAAAATTCTATCTCACTCAAACTTCTGCTAGAGACCATCAATTCATGACACAAATCAAAATTCAACAGTTTTTCAAAATGCAACACCAAGAGATGTCCCCCGTTGTTCTGTTGTAAATGGTCTAGAGGGAAGAAGGTGGCTGTGCACCGAATCCCATGGGGAGTACCTAAGATTTCAAGTCGCGGGCCAGGGTCCTTGCCAGAGTTGTGAGCCCGGCCCACCTCTGACCCAGCCTGTGTTCTCTGCTGGCATCCTCCATGGCTTACAGGCACCTAGCAGAGATTTTTTATTCTAATCCTGATTGTGCCATGGTAACTAAACTCTCTGAGACCACTATCAGAGAGAAAAGTATACTGACCTCATAGAAATACAGTGAAAATAAATGGAGATAAAGAACTTTAATATGTATGTATGAATGGCAAAAGCCGATGTCAGGTGGTCCCTGGACTTGGATTTCCAATTTGATCAGTGGGGTTAGGTCTGAATAAGAAGCTCATAAAGTGATTGTATATTTAAATACCATTATATTTTTAGTATTTGAACCGTGTGAATGAATTAACCTCTATTTTAAAAATTAAATCAAACACACAATTAAATATACACACAAGGAAAGAAAGGTCACTACTTTGAAAAGCAGAACATTTTCTTCCTAATATCTTTTTCTTCAAACATAGTTGCAGGTATCTCAGATTTTTAAAAAACGATAAGAAAACCCAATTATTGGCCGGTCGCGGTGGCTCACTCCTGTCATCCCAGCACTTTGGGAGGCAAGCAAGACTCCGTCCCAAACAACAACAACAACAACAAACCTTTATTTATTTTTCATTTTTAATTTTCATAGGTTCATAGGTGTATATATTTATGGGGACACGTGAGATATTTTAATATGGGAATACAGTACATAATAACCACATCAAGGTAAATGGTGTATCCATCACCTCAAGTATTTATCATTTCTTTGTGTTACAAACAATCCAATTATAATTAGTTATTTTTATTTTATTTTTCTTTGTTTATTTATTTTTGAGATGGAGTCTTGCTCTGTCACTCAGGCTGGAGTGCAGTGATATGATCTCAGCTCACTGCAACCTCCATTTCCCAGATTCAAGCAATTCTCCTGCCTCCGCCTCCCGAGTAGCTGGGATTACAGGCGCCTGCCACCATGCCCAGCTAATTTTTGTATTTTTAGTAAAGACAGGGTCTCACCATGTTGGCCAGGCTGATCTTGAACTCCTGACCTCAAATGATCCACCCACCTCAGCCTCCCAAAATGCTGGGATTACAGGCATGAGCCACCGCACCCGGCCCTATAGTATTTTTGAATGTACAATACATTATTGTTTACTCTAGTCATCCTGTTGTGCTATCAAATGCTAGATCTTATTCGTTCTATCTAACTATATTTTTGTACCATTAACCATCCTCCCTTCCTCCTCCCACCCCACTACCTTTCCCAGGTAATCATTGTTCTACTGTCTGTCTCAGAGCTCTCAGATTTTTTAAAAAGTGGGAGTTGAGAATGAAGGAGAAGCTTAAATGACCTGTTTAACTAGTACTTGTTTTTATATTTAAAATCATTCAAAGGATATTAAAGAACAAGAAATGTCAGGAAAAATGTCATCCCTTTAAAAGTAGTCCTTTTTTCTAATCACTAGTTTCTGAAGGTAAAGCATATAAATATTTGTATTTATGTAAATTTGGCTATAATTTGGTCACTCGTTCTAATTAAATACAGTCACATGCACTCTGTATCCATTCTAATTAGATATATTTTTAGACATTAAAATATTCTCCTCCCTCCTTTTCTAGTGTTAAATCTTATCAACTAAATAGGAATATTTTTCCAAAGATTGAACATTGGGAGAATTTATGCATTTGTACCTCTGGAAATGTAAGAATCAAAGTAAGTTTGTACCTCTGGAAAAGTAAGAATCAAAGTAAGAAAGGAAGTTGGGGCCAGGCACGGTGGCTCACACCTGTAATCCCAGCACTTTGGGAGGCTGAGGTGGGTGGATCACCTACAGTCAGGAGTTCAAGACCAGCCTGACCAACATAGTGAAACCCCATCTCTACTAAAAATACAAAATTATCTGGACATGGTGGCACACGCCTGTAATCCCAGCTGCTCCAGAGGCTGAGGAAGGAGAATCGCTTGAACCCCAGAGGCAGAGGTTGCAGTGAGACAAGATTGCACCATTGCACTCCAGCCTGGGCAAAAATTGAAACTCCATCTCAAAAAAAAAAGAAAGGACATTGGTATTTCTGGAATCTTGCAAGGCTAGTTTAATTTTATTATCGCTTGCAGTTTGGTATGGTATTACCTGTGAACCCTGCAACAAATTCCGAGGGCATACTGATAAAACACTGAGTTCTACAATTATATGTGGGGTTTTTGTGTAACTAAAAGCTTGGTGTAGCTAGTCTTCCCAAGTGTTGTGAAAATACAAAAGGCTTTTATTGTGCTCAAGAAGAATTCAAATAGTTCACAAAAAGTAGAGTTATTTGTTGAAGTGTCTGTCTGGTTCTTTTTAGAACTCCACCAGTGGCGAGAGATATTGATGACAAACTTGGTGATGGCTGTGAACCCTTTATTGACACCAACAGGGCAGCAGACGATCCCACTGATTCCCTCACCATTTGGGCCTCCAACTGTGGACAGGTATTTCTCTTCAATATCATAGTTTGATCAAAGAACAACCTGGACAATCATTAAGTTTTGGAATGATGTTAAGTCCAGTGTTGTTTTATTGCCTGATGTTATTTGAGTGAACTGTGGTGCAGTAATTCAAGTCAGGTCTTGACCTGCTGGCCTCACCTTCAGGACGTCTGCTGTCATTTCTCCTCTGAGGCCCGCTTGACCTACTCACTCAGCAAACAACTAATGAGCACTCACTATGTGACAGTCATTGTGCAAACACTGGAGTATTAGTCTTCTAGGGCTGCCATAATAAAATACTGCAGACAGCCGGGCACAGTGGCTCACGCCTGTAATCACAGCACTTTGGGAGGTTGAGGTGGGCAAATTAGATATTAGGAGTTCGAGACCAGCCTGACCAACGTGGAGAAACCCCATCTCTAGTAAAAATACAAAAAATTAGCCAGACATGGTTACGCAGGCCTGTAATTCCAGCTACTCAGGAGGCTGAGGCAGGAGAATCGCTTGAACCCAGGAGGTGGAGGTTGTGGTGAGCTGATACCATGCCATTGCACTCCAGCCTGGGCAACAAAAGTAAAACTCCGTCTCCAAATAAGTAAATACATAAATACATAAATACATACATAAATAAAAATAATAAAATACTACAGACTGGATGGTCTAAACAACCGAAATTTATTTCTTGGTTCTGGAACTGAGAGTCCAAGATCAAGGTGCTGCAGGGTTGGTGTCTGGTGAGGTCTCTCTTTCTGGCTTACAGGCAGACACCTGCTCACTGTATCCTCACATAGCACTTCCTAGTGTGCATTTGCAGAAAGGGATCCCTGGTATCTCTTGTTCTTAAAAGGACACTAGTACTATCGGATTAGGGCCCCACCTTTATAGTATCATTTAATCAAAATTACCTCCTTGAAGGCCCTATTCCAAGTGCAGTCACATTAGTGGTTAAGGCTTCAACATGCTAATTTTTGGAGGGGAGGGGAAACAAGTCCATAATAACTGGGTACCCTGGATTTCCTGTGAAGAAACAATTATTTCTTTTCAATAAAAAGTAAATTATAAGTATTTGGGTTGCACACTCTGGAAATAACCTAACTCCCCCCCCCCCTTTTTTTTAAGAATATTTTGACATTCAGGAGAGAAAGCAGAACTCATCATTTATTCTTGTTTATGGAGTGTGAACAATAAAGTGGAACTTCTAGAGACCACTGAAGTTTAGAAAAATAAGTTGTCCACCCAGGTACTCAAACATTGATCCCAGATGGCAAACCCAACCAAAAGTATGTCCATTAAATGAGAAAAGAATTTGGGGTCAGAGTAGATCATTGGTCATGAAAAATCAGAAAGCAGTGTTGACTTACTTAAATCTTTTTTTCCAGACATCCCTAAAACTTTCCTTTCCTACTTTCTCATTTTGTTGTCAGCTGGGTCAATCCTGCATGAGTAGAGTACTTCCTGATCTTTCCACCATATTTCTCCATAAACTCATAAAGACTCCAGGACTTTTGTGTTTCATTTTCGGAAGAGATGATAGAATCCCATAAGGCAATAGCAAAATCTCATTGTCTCAGCCATGGAAATTGTGTACTCCGACCTCATTTTACCTATTTTATTTTATATCTTTTTGTTCTCAGAGATGTATTGCCTTCCACTGTAGCTCCAACTGACCCAAGACAGTTTTGCGTTCCTTCCCAATTTGGATCCACTGTTCTACCAAACACAAATATGCCAAATGTGTTGTCCAGTCGGATCTACCCAGGTATGAGCAGCAGAAGTTTGGCTCTCATCTGTGGAGTCATTTTGAACTAGATGGATGCATAAGTTTGCCATCATTTTACTGCTAAATTTTGGAGGCAGGACTGTGTGGTGGTTGTGTCTGTAGTCTCTGTCATCACCACCGAGGTTCAGATCATGGTGCTACCACTGTGTGACCAAGTGTAAGCTGCTTAACTCCTCTAAGTATCAATTTATTCATGAATAACATGAAGAACTGCAGTATTACTATTTGTCTTATCTTACACATGAGGAACTGATAAAGTTATGAGGAGATTAGAACTGAGAATTAATGGGGCTTAAGGCAGTTTACATGGGCCTGACGGTCATAGTGAGAATTTGGCTTTTATTCTGAGTGAAAACGGAAGCCGTCAAGGGGTTTGAGCAAAAGAGCAACAGGGTCTGACTGAAATGTTACCAGAATAATTCTGGCTTCTGAGGTGGGGACAAACCTGATGGGATCAGAGTTCTGGAAATAAACTGATGGGAATTAGCAGGCTATTAGAATAGCTAAAAGATTATGACAGCTTGGTCATGGATGGTGGCAGTAGGAATAAGAAGAAGTGGTTAAATTCTGTAATTATTTTGATTGTAGAAACAACAGGATTTTCTCACAGTGTGTATGTGGAAGGTGGAAGAAAGAGATACTAAGAATGACATCAAAAATTTTGGTGTGAGTAGTTGGAAAGATGGAGTTGCTACTCATTGAGTTGAGGAAGATTGTGGAAAGAACAGAGTTCTTGCGGAGAGAGAGAGAGATCAGAGGCTCAGCCTGCTCATACTACATCTGAGATGTCTAATAGACACTCAAGTGGAGAGGTCAGGAAGGCAGCTGAAGTGCAGGGAGAACTTCTGAGGACAACTTGGGGATATAATTTTGGAAGTAATCAGCATATATGAGGCTAGATAAGATCACCTACGGAGAGAGTGTAGATATAAGAGTCAAAAGGAGCATCTCTGGACCCACTAACAGAGTCCAGAGATGAGGAAGAGCAAGCATGGGAGAAGTAAAACAAGCGAGGGGAACCAGTGAGGTAGCAAGAAACCCAGGAAAGCATGGTGGCCTGGAGGCCACAGGAAGGAAGTGTGGAATGTTTACATCAAGCTAATTACTATATGCCTGATCTCACATATTTATCACCTTTTTTTGTTGTTGTTGTTTGTTTAAGATGGAATTTTGCTCTTGTTGCCCAGGCTGGAGTGCAATGGCACAATCTTGGCTCACTGCAACCTCCACCTCCCCAGTTCAAGCAATTCTCCTGCCTCAGCCTCCCAAGTAGCTGGGATTACAGGCGTGCACCACCACGCCCAGCTAATTTTTGTATTATTAGTAGAGACAGGGTTTCACCCTGTTGGCCATGCTGGTCTGGAACTCCTGACCTCAAGTGATCCACCTGCCTTGACCTCCCAAAGCCCTGGGATTACAGGTGTGAGTCACCAAGCCCGGCCATATTTAACACTTTTTGTGGTCAGAAGATTTACAATCATTTTATATTGGACTATTTTAAGGAGAGAGTGAGCAACTGTGTCAAGTGTGCCATTTGCAGAGCAAGTAAGATGAAAACTGAGAATATATCATTATTTTAGTGTTATGTGGAGGTCATCAGAGATTTTGATATGAGCAATTTCAGTAGAGTCGTGTTGGTGAAAACATGACTTGTGAGGGCTCAGGAGAGACTAGGAGGTGAGAATTTCCTCACAATGTTGAAGCTCAAATTGGTGTATCTTCTCTCCCTGCAAAACTATATTCATAAGCTTATGCTCCACAATTCCAGCACCTCTTAATAGATGGGAGCAATGTGAAGGGAAAGCCTGACACAAAAAGAAATAGGATTCATGCCTGGATCAGTGAAGAGACTGGCCTGCCTGGATTTGAGCTTGTTTCTACCACAGGTCACGAATCCATTTAACTGCAACGAGAGCAAAGCATCCAAGCAAGGGCCAGATCTAGAACTGGGCCCACCCAGTGAATTGGTTCAAGGACCAAAGGAGACAGTCCAACAGCAGATCCTGGATGGAAGCCACCTGGCAGCAATCACCCAGTAATCTGTGGTCCATGATTACAGACAGCAGGCCAATAGTCTAGTAAAACAGCTGCACTGCAGGCCAAGCGTGGTGGCTCATGCCTATAATCCTAGCACTTTGGGAGGCCAAGGCGGGCAGATCACGAGGTCAGAAGTTTGAGACCAGCCTGGTCAACATGGTGAAACCCCGTCTGCACTAAAAATACAAAAATTAGCCAGGTGTGGTGTCACATGCCTGTAATCCCAACTACTTGGGAGACTGAGTCAGGAGAATCACTTGTACCAGCGAGGGGGAGGTTGCAGTGAGCCAAGGCCATGCCATTGCACTCTAGCCTGGACTTAGGTCAGGTCTCCCACCTCAAGGCTGAAGTGTAAGAGAAAGCAAGGGCAAGATAAGGCCTCAGTCCTACAAAAACTGAGCTACTAAGTAAGTTAGCAAAATAGAAACTAAGACAGGGATCTATTTACAAAACAGGGATGTTAGGTAGCAGTAATTATGCAACTGAACTAACATTATGTTTGATGTTGCCTATTTGGGAAAGAGAAAGTATAGGAGGAAGTTTCTTGAGGATAGACCTCAGAGGGTTCTAAAATCCAGGCAGTTAGTATTGTGCTGTCTAGACTGGACTTCTTGCACAGACTTTCTCTGTGTCCATGGGCAGTATGCCACGAATTGGTAGCTTCATGCATGCCAGCTGTCTAAAAGAGAGTATCTCGAAGCCATTGAACTACAAAAAAACTAGAACTTTATGGTTCGAAGGATTCCTGGTGATCACTTCATCTAACTCCTAGATTTTACAGATAACAAAGAACCTCATTTTTTAAAAAGATCTAGTATGATTTCTTTCAAGATAAATTATTAGTAGAAATTTAATGAGCTGTACTGGCTTGGTGGAAAGTGAGTATAAAAACTTGTTTCTGACTGGGTGCGGTGGCTCACACCTGTAATCCCAGCACTTTGGGAGGCCGAGATGGGCAGATCATGAGGTCAGGAGATCAAGACCAGCCTGGCCAACATGGTGAAACTCCATTTCTACTAAAAATACAAAAATTAGCTGGGTGTGGTGGCACATGCCTGTAATCCCAGCTACTCGGGAAGCTGAGGCAGGAGAATCACTTGAACCTAGGAGGTGGAGGTTTTAATGAGCTGAGATCGTACCACTGTACTTCAGCCTGGATAAAAGAGCAAGACTCTGTCTCAAAAAAAAAAAAAAAAAAAAAAAAAA
>NW_016813639.1:214925-219504 GCF_001698545.2 Rhinopithecus bieti
GGTGGGAGGATAGTTTGAGGCTAGGGGTTTGAGACCAGCCTAGACAACGTAGCAAGACCCTGTCTCTGCCAAAATAATGCTTTTAGAAAAATAGCTGGGTGTGGTGGCATGTGTCTGCAGTCCCATCTACTTGGGAGGCTGAGGCAGGAGAATCGCTTGAACCTAGGAGGTGGAGGTTTTAATGAGCTGAGATCGTACCACTGTACTTCAGCCTGGATAAAAGAGCAAGACTCTGTCTCAAAAAAAAAAAAAAAAAAAAAAAAATTGTAAATCTTCTACCCACAAAAGGTGATAAATAGTTGAGGTGAGGCATATGGTAATTAGCTTTAATTAATTATTCCACAATATATACATACATCAAAACATCACGTTGTACCCAAAAAATACATATACTTTTAAAAGACCAAAAAAGGCACAGATCACGAGATTCACAAATCACTTCATCTTTTTCCTATTAAAGTATGGCAGGAAAATACCACCAGTCATGAGACCAACAATGAAAGAACAAAAAATTATCTGGTATTTATCGTGCTGTCACCAATGTGACACTAAGATACCGAACAGCAATGATCTGATACCATTGCCAAAACTGTGTGCAATTGCGGGTTTGTTTGTTTTTTTCAGATACTGTTTTACATTGTTATGTTTTATTTTATTATTTTCAAATGCATGTTTTTAATTTATTTGTGGGGTGGGATGGTGGTTTTCTTTTTTAAGGTTGGGGCATTTTACCACCTGAATCCATAAAGGCAGTGGCCAGAAGGAATGAAATGATTCAAAGGCATCATACTGCCAGGTAATTTGGCAACGTTGTTTTATTTATTCTTTATTCGTTCATTTGCTCATTTATTCACTTGTTATATTCATATAACAAATGAATAGGTGAATATATATAACAAATAAATACACACACACAAATTACTTACATAAAGTATTTCAGGCAGATTACAAAAAGAAACATAGTCTGCTCTGCCTCAGGAATAACCATTATCTATTCCTTTACCTTCCTAATAAACTTGCTTTCACTTAAAAAAAAAAAGAGAGAGAGAGAGAAAGAAACGAATACAAACATGCATGCAGGTTGGTTAAGGATAAAAGCAAGATTAGAAATCATGGCCGGGCACAGTGACTCAGGCCTGTAATCCCAGAACTTTGGGAGGCCAAGGTGGGTGGATCATGAGGTCAGGAGTTCAAGACCAGCCTGGCCAAGACGGTGAAACACCGTCTCTACTAAAAATACAAAAAAAATAGCCAGGCGTGGTAGCAGGTGCCTGTAATCCCAGCTACTCAGGAGGCTGAGGCAGAGAATTGCTTGAACCTGGGAGGTGGAGGTAGCAGTAAACTGAGATTGCGCCACTACGCTCTAGCCTGGGCAACAGAGCAAGACTCCGTCTCAAAAAAAAAAAGAAATCACACAGTGAAGCTAACAGTAGTATTAGTACACAGATTGCAATAGACTCTCAGTGTCCCATAATTAAAATGCCTACAACTCCTCTGAAATTCGTATTGGCATTACTGTCTTAAATGACTTCAATCTTGCACAAAGATAGGAGCCAAGTTTGCCAACCTGACTTCAGATTATGCCATCAGAGCTCAGACAACCCCAAGTCAGCCCAACAGTGGCCTTCAGCTGTAGTGCCCGGGAGAAAGAAAAGTATAACAATGAGTAGGGTATGGCCCCAGGGTAAGAGAAAGCAGAGAGTCAACTTTCTCATCGCTGAATCCAAAGGGGTTCAGTTGAGGACCAAAAAGCAGTGAAGTAAGCAAAACCACCGAGCCTTTCCCTCCCTTCTTCCTCAGCCACTTGCATTTATTTATTAATATTGAGACTTGCATTGTCTAATTGTCTTTCTTGAGTCTCACTAAGATTATTTTGCAGGGGTTGAAAACCTCTTCCCGGTACGTTAGTTTTTTTGAGGATTAATCTCTGGCAAGGAACTAGCTGTGCTGCATAAGCTCCATCCCTGCTAAATTTGCCTCATCTGATTAGAGGTAACACTCTAAAGACTGGCCTTTGGACTTCCATTGTGAGACTCAGACAAAGCTTCCGATCTTACCCAAAACTCTCCTTCCCAGTGGCCTTGTGGGGGATTCATGTTTCCACCAAACAAACTTCAGATGAACAGTGTGAGGACTGTTTTAGGGAAGGGAAGGGGTCCTTAAAATTACATTTATAATGGTGTTCTTGGGCTGTATAAATATATTGTTCTGTTTTTAGGACAGAAATGGAAATGTATGCTATTTACCAGCAAAGGAGAATGGAAAAAATTAATCCCAAGGGACTAGCAGGCCTAGGGATACCCTTCCTGTATGGCTCCGGTGTCCCAGCTGCCCCCACTCCCTACCATGGCAGGAGCATGCTCCCTGCCGGTGACCTGCATTTTCACAGAAGCACCCTCAGAAACCTTCAGGGAAACCCCACGCTAGTGGCAACCGCACCACACTTTGAGGAGAGCTGGGGACAGAGATGTCGTCGACTCAAGAAAAGTACAGGGAATCAAAAAGCTCCAGACAGTGATGCTGAGAGTTCCAAAAGTCAAGCAGAGGAAAAAATCCTAGGTCAGACTCATGCAGTTCCCTATGAAGAGGATCATTATGCAAAAGACCCAGAAATTGAGGCATCCAGCAACCAGAAGTCAAGTGAAGCGAATGAAACACCAACAACAGCTCTTGACAACACCTGTGGAGAGCCCGAGCCCACCCATAGGAAACCCTGGGGGTCTCACACGGTTACGCTGAAAGCAAAGACGTGGTACGATGGGAAAGAGGAGGCTTCAGAGCAGATCTTTGCAACCTGTGATGAAAAGAATGGGGTTTGCCCTCCAGTTCCTCGACCGTCTCTGCCAGGTGGGTGTCCAGGGGCCAATGGCAGATCCTCATTAACTACAGGTTGCCAAGTCCGTAGGTTACTACATAATAGTGTGTAACCATCCTGCCTCTTTTTATCTTTCTTTTTCTTAACCCTGCTTGGAATTACCTTTTCTTAGCATCATTTTATTCCATCAGTGCTAATAAGCCATATCAGTGAAACTAGCCTCTTTATATTTTGCTATATAGAGAATTTTCAACAAAGGCTGGGAAGGTAAATATCTTGGGAAACATATTAAAATTTTAATTTAAGATTTTAATGTAATTTAGTGTTCATTTCTTCAACACAAAGCAGAGAGGCTTCTTGCTTCAAAGTGTGAATTCTACCTCCCCGGTATTTAAGTATAGGAAAAAAACAGGCAATTAAGCAGAAATATTACCTTTCAGTGTCCAATACTGTTGATACTTTCAAATTTAAAAACACTAATGCACTTCATGCCAGAAACACACACTGAATAGTTTTCTAGAACTCTTTTAGATAAAAAGTATTTGAAGACACAGGGATTGTGAAGGGTATGTAATACAGCCACCACACCAACTGCTTCCCTACAAAGTGTTAATTTTCCATTTTGATGAAAATGTAGCTAAATTCTTGTCTCATCATGAGACCATGATAATCACCTATCACAAAAACATAGTAACATTAATCTGGAGAATAGAATCCATGGGGCATTTCTGTTGGAATCTGAGAGAAGCTGGTGCAAACCCGGAACTATTTGAAGTATTACTTACAATAAATGCTATCAGTAAAGATCTTTTCAGAGAAAGAAAAGAAAGGAGGCAGCTGAAGCTTTTAGAAAACATCTCCTAGTAACTCTTAATATCTTGTAAGGAGTTTGCAAATTGAGACCACTCTGGGGTGATAGAACGCAAGGAAATTAATGTAACTATACATAAACCTGTATGTATTTTATGCCACAATTTCTTTCCATTTTAAAGGAACACATGCATTGGTTACAATTGGGGGGAATTCTTCTTTGGATGAAGATATTCAGAAGTGGACCGTGGATGATGTGCACAGCTTCATTAGCAGCCTTCCAGGTTGTTCAGACTACGCTCAGGTGACTTCATGTTTAAGTATTTCCATACAAGCAAAACAGTTTGAAAATATCTTTCCTGCATAATGAATTAGGTCAAACTTGCACTGTGCCTCCAGAAAGGATTCCTGCTAATCTGTCTTTTGTGTGCCAGTGTCTACCCTGGGACAGGTCTCAGATTGGTGGAACTTGGGTCTCACCCACAGCCCAGCATCAGGGGAGGCTGAGAAAGCCATCGTCTGTCTTTAGCTCCTTTCCTATCAAGACTCCTAAGAAGTAGGAATTCTCCCAAAATTAGAAGAAGGTTCAGAAGCTGAACATCCAAAAAGCAGGGGAAATAACGACTACATTTCCCACTTATCCATACAGCAAACATTTTTTGAGCACAGACTTTTGGGTAAGAAGTTTAGGTCATAGGGCCAGGCGCGGTGGCTCAAGCCTGTAATCCCAGCACTTTGGGAGGCCGAGGCGGGTGGATCACGAGGTCAGAAGATCGAGACCCTCCTGGCTAACACGGTGAAACCCCGTCTCTACTAAAAATACAAAAAACTAGCCGGGCTACTCGGAGGCTGAGGCGGGAGAATGGCGGGAACCCGGGAGGCGGAGCTTGCAGTGAGCCGAGATCGCGCCACTGCACTCCAGCCTGGGCGACACAGCAAGACTCCGTCTCAAAA
>NW_016813639.1:223168-264842 GCF_001698545.2 Rhinopithecus bieti
AAAAAAAAAAAAAAAAAAAAGTGCAGAAGTTTAGGTCACTCACTGTAAGTAACAGGAGTATATACTTCTTTCTAAAAAGAACAAGAAGGCAATATCTGAAAAGTAGGAAATTCATTATTTTAAATTCTGTATTTATTCTGGGACAATATATAAAAATGCATACAACATATTCAATCTGGTGTAAAATACCATTTTAAAAAACTCTAATGAAGTATCAGGGTGGTTAGAAACAAAAGCAGCCTCACTAGTATTGAAAAATTTATGACAAAAGTCATAGGTTGGTAAAATTTTGACGTTTATGTCAATGCTACATTTTCATGCGTATAGTTTACTTCTTTGAGTTATTTAATAATACAATTTGAAGCAATAAAATACCTAGTAAATCTAGTATCATTATCTTTGGTTTGCATGTTAAAGGAAAAGCAAGCAAGAAAAGGACATTAAGGTTTAACTACATCATAATTAACTCATACTAGAGCTGATTGTTTTCCAGGTCTGTTTTGTGAAATGTTTGTCTACAGTGAGATGCTGTTAACTCTTTTTCTTTTTATTATTATTTTTTTAATTCCATTTATGGGACTTACAGAAAAGCTATATAAAGTAGTTACTAAGAGTATAGCTTCTGAAGCCAGAAAGTACAAATTCAAATCCTGGCTTTTCTATTTTCTGGCTGTGTGGCCTAGGACAAGTTGCCTCTCTTCTCTGTGCCTCAGTTGTTTTATCTGTAAAATGAAGATAATCATAATAATCCATTTTCAGAGGATTTTTGTGAGCATCAGAGTGCATGGCACCTTGTAAGTACTCAATACACACAAATTTCTTTATTACACCTAAGAGAGGGCCAAACTTCAAGTTACTTATGATCAGCAAGTTGTCTTCTTCAAGTCACCCGTTTTTGTCTTTTGTGTAACCTGATAAAAAGTTTTTGGCCTACTCTCCCCTGTTCAGTGGTTATAACCTTATTTTTTTAAATTAGTCATTAGTCATGGATAAGCCACTTTTAAAATTTATCTATACCACTTCAAGTGCCATGTCAACCACAGGTTCAATTAAGTTGTTAAATTCTGGTAACAACCAGAAGAGCAACCCCTTACTTAATAAGCATGTGATTGCTGAGATCTGGCACATTGAATTTGAACGCTGATTATTCTTAGTGATCCACAGTCAGAAAAGTGCAATTTATAATAATAGCTCTTGCAATAAATAATATTACATGCTTTTCATAGTTTAAAATCCCAAATGTCCCCTGTGGGTACACAGAAGTCACATAAACAAGAGGACTCCAAACTCGCTCTGCTGACTCATTATCTCTCACGGACAGGATGTCAGCACCCTCTTCCCCACCCCAAGAAGTGGTACCAATTATCCCTAGATATGTCTCAAATTTGTTTAGGATCAAGTTCTGCTTTAGTTTCACCATTAAAGTATACTCCCTCCAAGTGACAGCAGGTGGCATCAACTGAAAGATGTTACTGCTCTGCTGTGCCTGCCCCCCCTCTCCGCCGGCTATGCTCTGTGACGTTATTTTATACAGAAATGGGGGGATGCCCTCTGGATGCAACAGCCCTGAAGCAGCACTGCTTGTACCCCACTCTCACAAGGACCCTTGTCTAAAATGTCCCATCAGGTGTTACTCATGGCCCCCCCACTTTTTTTTTTTGAGACGGAGTCTTGCTGTCGCCCAGACTGGAGTGCAATGGTGTGATCTCCGCTCACCGCAACCTCCGCCTCCTGGGTTCAAGCAATTCTCCCGCCTCAGCCTCCCGAGTACTGGGACTACAGACACACACCACCACCATGCCCGGCTGATTTTTTGTATTTTTAGTAGAGACAGGGTTTCATCATGTTGGCCAGGCTGGTCTCAAACTCCTGACCTCATGATCCGCCCATCTCGGCCTCCCAAAGTGCTGGGATTACAGGCATGAGCCACCACGCCCAGTCCCATATCCCCTTTCTTTAAATGAGTTGGACCAAGGTGCTGGGATTAGCTGGCGTTAAACCCACTGTCCCCCAGCTATCCTCTTACTCCCCACCTCTGCCTTAGATGCCTACTCAGCAAGCTGTCACCACTCATCTCCTGTAAGTAGAAAAAGAAATTCAGCAGAAAAAAAAATAACAACTAAAACTCAAAGCCCTGAGTGCAAATGAACTCTTTTAAATAGGTGTAGAGAGAGGATTGGTGGCTCAGCTGTTAAGGAACAATCAGGAGACCCTGCAACATATTTCGTTCCAAGTAAATGTCTAGTTCAGAGGACTCAGCAGATAAAATATCCTCTCTCTAAAAATAACTGAAGTTACTGAAAATATATGCACATTTATATCATACACATGGCCCAAACTGCTCTGGTGAGAAAGAAAGGGGTACATCTGAGTGACAGGGACATGTCTGTGTCCTCACCCCAGGCCCTGAGTACATCCACCATGGCTGAGGGTTAGGTCCTCACATATTTCAGTCCCTGGCTGCCAACCTACCTCTGCTTGAAAATTTACCCACGTGGTTCCTCCTTTGGATGCTCACAAATTGTCAGGTGCATACCACCACACCCAGTTAATGTTTTTAAAAGAGATGGGGGTCTACTATGTTGCCCAGGCTTGTCTCAAACTCCTGGGCTCAAGTGATCCTCCAGCCTTAGCCTCCCAAGTAACTGAAATTACAGGTGTGAGCCACTGCACTTGGCTCTTTAATTTACATTAGCCATTTTCTATAATTTGCTTAATTAAAATAGGAAAAGAAATAATTACTTAATGCAGTTTGTGGGGGACAGCTGGTTCAGTGCTGAGAGAGGGGGCCAGGGAATGGTGGGGCCTGCAGTGGTGGCAGCAGTGGCTGGGGTGATCAGCGCAGCCTGGGGCTGCCCCTCCTTGGGGGCCATGCTGCTTTGCACTGCATGGGCAGCCACGAGCGAGCCTAGGGCCCAACAGGAACTGTGGAAGGTGCATCCACAAATGGACCAATGTGTATAATGATGGAATCTCCTTACTAACCATTACCACCGGCTCTCCTTGACGAGTGAGTCAGAGAGTGGGTCGGGGAGAATAAAAGAGGTCAACGTGAAGCTAAAGCAGCGAATCACGCTGTTAGCAATTCTCCTTGTCATCTTTATCTTCACCAAAGTTTTCCTGATTGACAACTTAGATACATCAGCTGCCAAGGGGCGTTTCACCACTTGATCACCTGAGGACTTTTTACCGAATGAGGGCTGGCTTGCAGATGGAGCTGTCACCCAAGTTGGACCACACCTTGCAGTCTTCCTGGGAGATTGCAGCCCAATGGGTGGATCCCCAGGAAGTGTACCGTGAAGAGACACCAGAGCTGGGGACAATCATGCGTGCCATGGCCACCAAGCAAATTATTAACGCTGATGTGGGTTATAAAGGGACACAGTTGAAAGGCTTACTGATCCTTGAAAGGGAACAGAAAGTTGTTTTCAAACCTAAGTACTATAGCCAAGCCTATGTAGTGGAAGGGAACCATATGCCGGTTATGATAGACACAGTGCAAAGGCAGCGGCCTTTCACTTGGACAGGATTGTGGTTGTCCCAGAACCCTGTTGATGGTGGGCAGATTTGTTCATCTTCAGACAGAGATGAAGCCTGTTCCCGTGGAGCAGCTGTCGAGCCCCTTCCGAACTGTAGGAAATAATACTTGTTTTTATGGGAAGTGTTATTACTGCTGAGAAACAGAACCAGCTTGTGCTGATGGAGGCACAATGGAAAAATCTGTCACACTTTGGCTTCCAGATGTGTGCCCTCTCTAGAAACACCGACATCCGTGGGCCAGGACTTACCGAAAAGGCAAGCCGGATGGGAGTATGATGAGAACCACTCTGAGGTTGTGAAGAAAACGTCCCTTTATGACTCTGGCCTGTGCCTCTTGGGCAGCATTAACACAGCTGTCTTTAATTACCTGATTGACAATGCTGACTGCCATTACTATAAGAACTTTCAAGATAATGAGGGTGCTAGTATGCTCATCCTTCTTGATAACAACAAAAGCTTTGGGAACCCCTTGCTGGATGAAAGAAGCATTCTTGCCTCTCTCTATCAGTGTGGCATCACTCAGGTTTCTACCTGGAACAGACGAAACTACCTAAAGAATGGTGTGCTAAAGTCTGCTTTAAAATCTGCCATGGCCCATGACCCCCTCTCCCCAGTGCTCTCTGATCCTCGTCTGGACGCCATGGACCAGTGGCTCCTGAGTGTCCTGGCCACTGTGGAGCAGTGCACTGACCAGTTTGGGATGGACGCTGTACAGTGGAAGACACAATGCCTTTCTCCCACTTGTAATTCTCAACACAAAATAAGTGAAACTTCTTTTTACAAAGATAGAGAAGTAGCACAATCAATTCCAAATGGTGTGAGATGGATTGGAAATGGCCAGCAGCAAGTTCTGGTGACAGGGGACAGGGTGGCCTTAGATGTCTTTGGTGTTTTCTGTAGTAGAAACCAAAGCAAAGACCACAAGTTTCAGAGCATGGAGATGTTCCTGCTGAATCACCTTCTGAATTCCTCAGCAGTTGTCCATTCTAGCAATAGGCATCACAGTTGGTCAGTCTTAATTACCAGGCCAAAGGACAATCAGAGGTGTAACATTTGCATAGATGAATACTGGGATTGGCTCTGGAGAGTACGTTTTGAGTTGGACGTTTCAGTCCTTTCTCCACACTGGTGCATTTTGTGGAAAAAAATTATATACATACATATAGTTTGTAAATGACTAAAATCTATGAGAACACAAGGTTCCCAGTACAGGAGCTTTCCAAGAAGATTCTACTTTTCAGTTGGTCCTGAGTCATGTCCTCTGAGGCTTGGAGCACAGTGGAAACAAGGCCGATGGGGTTCCTCTTCTTGTGGCACTCATAGTCCAGAAGAGGGCACCAGTGAGTGATCTCACATCCATATGAGTGTGTTGTGAAAGGCGGGTACAGAGCATGGGGGGGATCACATACGAGGGACTCATGGCCTCCTAAAGGAAGAGGCTCTAAAGTGAGACCTGAAAGTCAAGAGGAGAGGTGAGGCGGGAGGGAGGTAAAGGAAGAATTTCCAGGTGAGGGCCAGAAGCCAGAGAAAACTTTAATATGGTTGGGACTCTGAGAGTAGTTCTCAGTGCTACAGAGGGCCAGGGCCAAGGTGGGAGAGGTGAGGACAGCAAGACAAGACTGGAGAAGTAGACAGGGCCAGGTCACAGAGCCCTGAAGACCCAGTGAAGGATTGTGACTTTGTCCCGGAGGTAGTCAGGTTTTAAGTAGGTAGCAGCATGATTAGCTTTATATTGCAGAAAGGTCACTCAGGTTGCTTTTATGAAAACAAGTTGAAGAGGACAAGACAGAGGGGAAGCCTCTTCCGATGAGCAATAATGGAGCTGTATCCAGGGTGGGAGCAGTGGGGGCAGGCAGATAAGAACACAACCTGAGGAGGCAGGGCAAGATGGCCAAATCCACACACGCAAAACACCTTCATAAGAACGAAAAATCAGGTGAGCGATCACAGTACCTGTTTGTTTTTGTTTTTGTTGTTGTTGTTGTTGTTTTGAGACGGAGTCTCGCTCTGTCGCCCAGGCTGAAGTGCAGTGGCGCAATCTCAGCTCACTGCAAGCTCCGCCTCCCAGGTTCACACCATTCTCCTGCCTCAGCCTCCCAAGTAGCTGGGACTACAAATGCCCGCCACCACACCCGACTAATTTTTGTACATTTAGTAGAGACTAGGTTTCACCATGTTGGCCAGGCTGGTCTCGAACTCCTGACTTCAAGTGATCCACCAACCTCAGACTCCCAAAGTGCTGGGATTACAGGCATGAGCCACTGTGCCCAGCCCACAGTACCTGGTTTTAACTTCACATCACTGAAAGAGGTACTGAAGGGGGTAAGAAAGATAGTCTTGAATTGCCCACACTACCCCTCTGCCATCCCCCAGAAGTGGCCACGTGGTATGGAGAGAGAATATGTGCTTTTGTGGGTGGGGGAACAGAGTAATTGTGGGGCTCTGTATTGGAACTCAGTGCTGCCCTGTCACAGCACAACGAAAACTATGTAACAGGCCAAATTGGCACGACTTAGCTTCTGAGTTAAAGATACAAGTTAGGGAGCCTTCAGCATATACAGCCTGTTACTGAAGCTGAGTAAAGCTGAAATTAATCAGGAAGACCAAAGGGGACCTGAGTCAGAAGGCTAAGAAACCCTAACCTATGAAAATGGACAAAGAAAAAGGAGCTGGCAAAGGTGACCTTGAAGGAGAGAACAGGGGTAGCCAGGAGGGAGCAGCCTTACGACGGAAAGGAAGAGCACTGTTCATGAAGGCACAGTCAACAATGTCAGATGCAGCCAGGAACTTCAGAAATAGAACAGCTGCAAAATGACTGCATGTTTGGTACGACAGAGGCACCAGGAAGCCTGAGGAAAGCAGGCCTAATGGAATGGCTGGGGCAGAGCTCAGATTCCCTGAGACTGCAGAATGACTGGAAAATGAGAACGTGAAAGCAGGGAGCGTCGAAACCCTTTGGAGAAATCTGGCTGTGAAGGGAGTAAGAGACATGAGACAGTATTTGGAAATGGAGTTTGAGTATTTTCATTATTTTTGTTTGTTTAATGATGGTGGAGACTTATTTAAATGCCAGTGGGAAAGAGCCAGCAGAAGAGGAGAGACTGAAGAGAAAAGAGGGGATTATCTATCCCCTCTGGAAGTGCGAGGGGTGAGGACCCACAGTATATGTGGAGAGATCGCCTTTAAATGGTGGAGAGACCTCTCTTCCATTGTATCATGACAGTGGGAGAAAATAAAGGTTTTTGGTTCATTGGTCAGAATTAGAGGGAGTTCTTATCTACTGTGTTTTTTTGTTTTGTTTTTGTTTGTGTTTTTTTTTTTTTTAGTTAGGAAGCGCTATGATCTACTGAAAATGAGGGAAGGCTCTGCCTACAAAGTCTAAAGTTTGATGAGGGTGGAGCTAGCTTGAAGTAGAAGGGAGAGAAAGCTCAATAGTGAATATAGACGGATTTCCAGGCAAGTTGAAGTTGAAGATCATGAAATTATGGTCCTATCAATCTGCCTAGATTTTGTATCCCTCTATCTGCCTGGAATCTTTGTTCACCAGCAGCCTTCCTGGCTTTCGGAGGAAGGATGGCATGCGAAGTCCACTGCAATGTCAGGACGAATAGACCTGCTGGAAAGGTCTGCCAGGGAAAGCTCCCTGCAGCATTTCCCTCTCCTGCCTTTACCATGCATCTAAGGCATGGCCAGCAGATACCACAGCTGTAAATGTGAGAGATGAAATTTATCCGTGACAGGTTTTACCCACATTCCTTTACTTAGAGCATTTACTCATTCATTCATTTATTCAGCAATATTTATTTTACATCTTCTTACCATAGGCCAGCCTCTGTGTTAGGGTTACATTGGTCAATGAGACATGGACCTGGCCCTCAAATAATCACTATTCCTGGTTGGAACTGAGTTCTATAAACAGATAATTGCAGTTGATTCCAAGGGTTGTTAAAGAGCACAAGCAATGTGCTACTGAGCATAGAAAAGAGAGCAACTAAAAAAAGGTTTTACAAATTTTTCTGTCATCCTCAAGCAGTCTTAATGTTTTCTCCAAAACTACAATACCTAGGTGGCAAAAGAACTTTTTCAAAAAAAAGACATTCAGAAAAAGTTAACACCTTTTGTATTTATGAAGGTATTTAAAGATCATGCAATTGATGGAGAAACTTTGCCATTACTCACAGAAGAGCATCTTCGAGGAACTATGGGATTAAAGCTAGGGCCAGCACTAAAAATTCAATCACAGGTATGGTGATTTTATATAACTAACTATGTATTAATGGCATGAAGCTTAATACAAATATGTTACTTTTATCATGTTGTAATATAAATAATACTTACTTAACTTCTTTATTAAGTTGTTTTCCCTCTGTGGTTGAGGACATAATAGAAGTGAGGGACCCTGAAAACATTGGATGGGATGGTGGTACACATTCCTAGATATAACTGGGAAGATGATAAGCAAGGATGCACTGGTAAGTGTTTAACAAGTAGTTCTCTTTAAAAACAAATGAGCCCCAATTTGTAGTATCTCCAATTTCTGTGGTGTAAATTACTCCCACCATGGCTGACAAACTCCTAATGTCACTGAATACTGTCATCCTCCAAGGAATCATCATCTCACTTGGGAGTGCTGCCCTCCTCGCTCCGGGCCCATGACACTTGGGGGTGACTATCCTGAAATGGGGAGAGACGCACAGCAGCGTCCCACTTTGGAGTATTTCTACCAGATACAGTCTCAGATGTAATAGGTGTAAATAGCGTCAGCAGTAGAAGTAATAATAATAGTAAAAATTAGGTAAAAACAATTAAAAAGTGATGAGTCTTAAGCATGTATTACTTTTGTTGAGCATAGTTTATTTAATGTGATGCTTTGACTTAATTTTTAATAATGATGTATTTAACAACTGGCTTGCAAACTTCCTAAACATTTAATAATTGGCTCTTGTGAGCTAGCCAACCCCAGCACACCACTTCTCACCACCTCCACTACTCCATCCTGGTCTCAGGCACCATCATCTCTCATTGGATGACTGTATTGGCCTTCTTTTTTTTAATTTTAATTTTAAGTTATGGGGTACATGTGCAGGTTTGTTCCATAGGTAAAAGTGTGCCATGGTGGTTTGCTGCACCTATCAACTCATCACCTAGGTATTAAGCCCAGCACGCATTAGCTATTTATCCTGATGCTCTCCCTCCCCACTACCCATCCCTTGACAGGCCCCAGTGTGTGTTGTTCCCCTCCCTGTGTCCATGTGTTCACATTGTTCAGCTCCCACTTATAAGTGAGAACTTGCGGTGTTTGGTTTTCTGTTCCTGCCTTAGTTTCTTGAGGATAATGGCTTCCAGCTCCATCCATGTCCCTACAAAAGACATGATCTTGTTCCCTTTTATGGCTGCATAGTATTCCATGGTGTATATGTACCACATTTTCTTTATCCAGTCTATCACTGATGGGCATTTGGGTTGATTCCATGTCTTTGCTATTGTGAATAGTGCTGCAGTGAACGTATGTGTGCATGTATCTTTGTAATAGAATGATTTATATTCCTTTGGGTAAATACCCAGGATTGGGACTGCTGGATCAAATGGTATTTCTGGTTCTAAATCTTTGAGNTCACATTGTTCAGCTCCCACTTATAAGTGAGAACTTGCGGTGTTTGGTTTTCTGTTCCTGCCTTAGTTTCTTGAGGATAATGGCTTCCAGCTCCATCCATGTCCCTACAAAAGACATGATCTTGTTCCCTTTTATGGCTGCATAGTATTCCATGGTGTATATGTACCACATTTTCTTTATCCAGTCTATCACTGATGGGCATTTGGGTTGATTCCATGTCTTTGCTATTGTGAATAGTGCTGCAGTGAACGTATGTGTGCATGTATCTTTGTAATAGAATGATTTATATTCCTTTGGGTAAATACCCAGGATTGGGACTGCTGGATCAAATGGTATTTCTGGTTCTAAATCTTTGAGAAATTGTGCATTCTCTTCTAACTGCTCTCCTTGCTTCTCCCCTTGCCCACCCAGAGTTGATTCACAAAACAGTAAAAAGTGGTCCTTTTAATATATAAGATGGATCGTGTCACTCTTCTGCTCAAGATTCTAAAATAGCTCCCCATTGCCTTCAGAGCCAAAGCCAAAGACCTATGTCATTTGTGCTCCTCCTCACATGCCACCACTATTACCATCCTGACCTCGCCATCCACTTTTCTCCCCCTCAGTAATTCCCCTATTGCTCAGCTACCCCTGGTTAGAGCCACCTTGATACCCTGTTTTACATCTGTAAATAGTATGATTCTGAGAGAAAGAAAAAGCCCACCACATCCTACAACTGTGACCTCCCCAAACTATATATTAATAGATGCTCCATGCCTGAAATTACCTCAGCCTCTCTGACATGTGTGTTTAATGCTGAGTTAATGAAAAAAAATCATAGAATTAATTACTATAATTATTTTGTCTTAAAAGGTCTCTCAGCATGTGGGAAGTATGTTCTACAAGAAAACTCTTTCGTTTCCTATAAGACAAGCATTTGATCAACCAGCAGATACATCCCCTCTTTTGGATTCTAATTCCTGGAGTGATACAATGAGCATTTTTTGTCCCCAGGATACAATAATTCCTAAAGGAATTGAGCGAGATAGTATGAGAAACTAAAAGCTCTCAAGGAGGAAGAATAGTCTTAGCCAGTTTTCCAACAAGCCTAGGATATTACAAGGGATGTGTGAGGATTTCCCAGGAATGGATGGAGAATGAGGAGAGAAACTCAGCCTTCCTGGAGCTGTCACGGAGGAGACTTGCCCAAGGGGCCTCCCTGTCAGGGCTGAATGATTCCAGCACCAAATGACTGGAGATGCATCCTTAGGAGCAAATGCTAATGAAGGGGAGATTTGCAAACATCAAGAAAGCTGCAGATGGATGTTTCCCTGAAGAAATCTCTGAAGAAACCAAAAGAGCTGAAACTGAAAAAAGAGCTCCCTCCCTTTCTTCACTCATTTTCCATTCCCAAACCCTGAGAGAGATAAAGGCAACCACAAAGAGGCAGAAGAGAACAGGGAGAAGTACGGAACAGAAATGGAGAAGCTGACCACGGCTCCAACTTTTCTCAATCCAGATTTCTAGCCTGAAGCAGGCACAAGCTAGGGAAGGGGAGAAGCTTTAACCTCATATTTTCGAGTTTCGGCCAGGTGTAGTGGCTCACGCCTGTAGTCCCATCACTTTGGGAGGCCAAGGCGGGCAGATCATGAGGTCAGAAGATCAAGACCAGCTTGGCCAACATGGTGAAACCCCATCTCTACTAAAAATACAAAAAAAATTAGCTAGGCATGGCGGCGCGTGAATGTAGTTTCAGCTACTCAGGAGGCTGAGGCAGGAGAATTGCTTGAACCCGGGAAGCGGAGGCTACAGTAAGCTGAGATTGTGCCACTGCAGTCCAGCCTGGGCGACAGAGCAGGACTCTATCTCAAAAAAATAAAAATAAAAAATCGAGTTTGACTATTACTCAGGACTAGGTATTTTATTTATGAAATAAAACTATGTTATGACTGAGAGTGACTGGAGGACTGCTTATTATCTGAGAGGGAGGTGAAAAGTCGTAGTACCCACTTAAGATTTCATCCAAGGGGTGGGGAAGAGTTATCTCTGCAAAGCAGGTTTGAGCTGGCGAGGTGGAGTGCTCTCTGCTCACACCCTGTGGAATCCCACGTATTCAGCTTGATGTTTAACAGAATGTCTCTGAAAGGATAAACAAGAAAATGATGACAATTTGCTCAAGGAGGGGACTGACTGACAGGGATATGAAGAAGTCTTCTTACTATATACATTCTTGTACATTTTGAATTTTAAACCATGAGAATGTATTTTCTATTTAAAATGAAAAAATTCTGGTAAGCAGCCCACAAAGATACCTGCATCCTGGTCTTCAAGCCCTTGTGGGATCTACTCCGTTTGAGGGTGGGCTGGGGGTATTGAGGCTTTTCTAACGAACAGAACACAGAAGGCGTGATGGATGGGATGTCACTTTTGTGGCTTCTGTCTTGGGTGCTCGCTCTATCTCTCTCTCTGGATTTCTCACTCTTGAGGAAGCCAGATTCTTTGTCTCCAGGCAGCCCTGTGGAGAGCTCCACATGAACTTGGAAATGGATCTTCTGAGGCTGCCAACAGCCATGTAAGGAAACTTGAAGGTGCCTCAGCTCCAGCCCATGATGGCAGCTCATGAGAGATCCTGAGCCAGAGGCCCCCAGCTAAGCCACTCTGGATTTCTGACCCACAGAAACTGTGAGATAATAAACATGTGTTGTTTTCAGCCAGTACGTTTTGAAGTAATTTATTTCACAATAATGGAGTACTAAAACAAACAAATTAAGTTGCATTTAGTAAACACAAATTGCACGCTATCCACATTCACTTTTTGATTTGGAAGGTGGACTTTTGAAATACCGTTTTCCTGTAAGCCTAATTTAGTTAAGCTTCCATTTCTTTCATTTTTACTAAGACAACAGGTTTTCTTCTGACATTAAAACTGTATCAAACCATCACATATATTTGTGAATTGTTACTTTACTCTCTTGGTCCCTTTGCTGAGAGAGAGACATGGACAGAGAGAAAATCCTCCCATATTTCAAAAATATGTCTTTTTTTTTATAAGTTATTTAAGATGGCAATAAACCAATGAATAATGAGTGGCAACATTTTACTAAAATAACTTGAAAATGCTTCACTTCCTCTTTCCCTCTTTTTATTCATCTGATCCTCAGTGTACCGAAGAACTGGTCATGTGACATTTCACCTGCTATACTACCCAGCATACAGAAGTTTCACAAAATGCCAGGTGTGAGTTACAGATGCTGTGGTGAGGAATAAAAAGAAATGCTTAGTATTTTTAGTGGCAAAGTGATAATGAGGTTCAATCACTATGATGACTTTTGAGTTTCGTATTCCTGCTAAATAAGTCCATTGAGTTGGTAATTGATTGATTTGCACAGATATGTCTCAATGTTGCTCTAAGGAAAATGTTCCGATATGACATCTTGGCATGTACTATCACCAGAAAAAACCACTGTGCTTAATTTTAGATCCATGCATTTAAAAAAGAATCAGAAGAACACATGCAAAGGAGGCCCTCCCCAGCTCTCGGTACTCTTCATTGGAAGAAAATAAAACTGAAATTGCTTGTCCCTACCAAGATTGCCTTCTTCCCAGATTAAAGACTCCTGGGTACCTTTTAACAAAAGGGACATTTTACAACAGATTATTTTGGAGGGTGAGGATTTTTATTTACATTATCATATAGGAATACTTTTAACTTTTCTCAAATGCCACTTTAGACTTGAAGCGTACTCTGTACTCTTTATGAATAAAAAAGAAACAACAACAAAAACTTCTCTCATTGGAAAATCATCACAATAAAATTATGTTTGACAAATAGGGTACAATGACTTACAAAATATGTTTAGACTGATTGAGTAAATATCCATACAATGGAGTACTATGCAGCTGTTTCCTTTAGGAAGTATTATAGCTATTAAGGAGAAATAATAGAATTTGAATATCACCATTATGCACCCCTAAAATGTAAGTAATCTAGGCAATAATCATAAATGACTGCTAACATCTCGAAAAGAGAAATAACCAGATATTATGTTCCATCTGATGGAAATCCATGAAATCCAATATGAATGAAAGTCTTACCAAAAAAAATTAACCTGAGTCTAATTAAACCTATAGATAGAAAAACCAATTTACAGGAAATACAGGGAACAAAGGAACATGTTAAACATCACTGCAGTTATAAAAATAGTAGAACTCCAAATTGTGGGAAACTATAGTAGAAATGACCTGATTTTCTCCAACAAATAAATGCAAGGACAAACAGAATGGGAAAAGGAAAACCTGTAGATTAAAAGAAAGTTACTTGGCCAGCCACGGTGGCTCACGCCTGTAATCCCAGCACTTTGGGAGGCCGAGGTGGGCGGATCACAAGGTCAGGAGATGGAGACCATCCTGGCTAGCACAGTGAAACCCTGTTTCTACTAAAAATACAAAAAAAAAAAATTAGCCAAGCATGGTGGCGGGCGCTTGTAGTCCCAGCTGCTTGGGAGGCTGAGGCAGGAGAATGGCATGAACCTGGGAGGTGGAGATTGCAGTGAGCCGAGATCTCACCACTGCACTCTAGCCTGGGTGACACAGTGACACTCCGTCTCAAAAAAAAAAAACAAACTTAGGATTCAAATCACCCAGATGTAAAAGTTTTGGAAATAGTGGTGATGGTTGCACAAAATTTTGAATATAATTAATACCACCAACTTGTATGTTAAAATTACAAATTTTAAAATAAAAAATTTTACTAAAATAAAATTTTTTTAATTTAAATCACCCAATATAATCATGAAACTTATTTAAATCCTTTTCAAATACACTGTAATAAATGAAACAGGGAAATCTGAACACAATTTGGGATATTCAATGATATTAAAATTACTGTTGTTTAAAATAGGATAGTATTGTGGGCTTTTAAAAGACTTCTTATTTTTTAAAAATATATACTAAAATTTGTTGTGTCTGGGATTAGATTTGATTCTGCCTCCAACCTAATAAATTAGCCTGTTTTTATTTTATGGAGACTGGCAAAACACATGAGCCTCTTGGGTCAGAGACAAAGAACTTTATTACTTATGACACACAGTAGCAGCATGAACATCAGCATAAGTGTATTGGTTCCTTTTGCCCCCAGGTGCTACAGGAGCAATACAGAGGGGCCCAGAGGCTACCTGCCCATACATTGGGTTTGTTGCACAGCTGAGGAACACAACTTGGGGAAACCACCAATTTCATAGCAAGCAGTAAGCAAGCCTGCTCTTTGTTTGGGGGTGATGATGGGTGTGGAAGGAAGGATTACCTATTTTTTAAGGTTACCAGCTGCATAATCAACCTTGAGAAATGGTTCTGGTAAAAGAATAGTTAGGGCCTTGCAGTCTCTTGGTCCACCCAGCAAAATGTGTAGAAACAAAAGAGTCCCAAGAAAGAGTGTTTCTCCCAGTAATATCATGACAAGGATTTGCTTCCAAAAATCCATTGAGCAGGTAGGGTGTAGGTAGATCATTGGGACTATGGATGAAATAAGTTCAGTCATAAGTTGATACTTATTGAAGCTGGATTTTGACTACATGAGTTTCACTATTCTGTTCACTCTACTTTTGTATATATTTGAGGTTTTCCATAATAAAAGTTTTTAAAAATCTGTTTACTAAACAGCCAACATATAGCTATAAGAGTTATAGAGTAAGTATGGATACCAATGTTTAAAAAACAGTATAGGGCTAGGCATGGTGGCTCATGCCTATAATCCCAGCTACTCGGGAGGCTGAGGCAGGAGAATAACTTGAACCTGGGAGGCAGAGGTTGCAGTGAGCCAAGATCATGCCACTGCACTCCAGACTGGGCAACACAGCAAGACTCTGTCTCAAAAACAAAACAAAACAAAACAAAACAACAGTATATTTTTAAATACATGAAAATTTTTTAATTCCATTAAATTATTTCCATTAGTTATTTAAAATATATGGAATATTTTACTCTGCCCACTAATACTAAAAATGTATTATACTTCAAGCAAATGCAGTTTCTCATTATGGTAAATATGTACACTGTTATTTTACTACAGATATATGAAAGATCTGTTTTATAGAGAGTTGCAGTCAATTTACTGTACGTATCCAGCTTATCCTCTGGAAAGGGAATCCTCTACATAAATCAACACAAGGTCCAAGGTCTCCGATATGTCTGATAATAGCCACAGGATGTCATTGTGCAGGTGTGAGAAACTCATCTCCCTAATAAAGGAAATAGTTTACTTGACCATCATTGAATGCCATTTTGAAAAAATATGAATGCTTTTAGATTTTTAAACTATATATACATTTTAAACTACATTTTAAAAATAGTTCACCTTCCTCTTTGGCTCATTTCCTAATAGGTGACTTTATTTTGCTAGCTAGGGTTACAAAGTTTACTAAACTGATTGTTGAATTAAATAGCTGTTTGTTTCATAGCGCTAGAAGTTATTCTCATCAAAACAAAAGCATCAAACACCTGGTTACTGTAAAAAAAAAATTATTCCCACCTTTTTAATATACAGGCATACCTCAGAGATATTTGAGGTTCAGTTTCAGACCACTGCAATCATGGAATTTTCTGGTTTCCCAGTACATATAACAGTTATGTTTATACTATACCGTAGTTTAAGTGTGCAATAGCATTATCTCTTTTAAAGTGTACATACCTTAATTTAAAAATATTGCTAAAACATGACATGCCTCAACAGCGCCGGGCGCCCGGTGGCTCAAGCCCTGTTAATCCCACACACATTGGGAGCGCCGAGACGGGCGGATCATGAGGTCAGGAGATCGGACATCCTGGCTAATACGGTGAACCCCGCTCTCTACTAAAAAATACAAAAAACAGCGGGCGACGAGGCGGGCGCCTGTAGTCCCCAGCTACTCGGGAGCTTGAGACAGGAGAATGGCGTGAACCGGGAGCGGAGCTTGCAGTAGAGCTGACAGAGCCGGCCACTTGCACTCCAGCCTGGGCAGCAGAGCAAGACTACACAACACAAAAAAAAAAAAAAAACATGCTAACAAAGTGAGCATATGATGTTGGGAAAATGGTGCCATAGGATTTACTCAACTCAGGGTTCCCACAAACCCTCACATTTGTAAGACCATGCATATCTGCAAAGCACAGTAAAATGAGGTATGTCGATATGTTAGCTGTCAGTCCGTGGTAAGAGAGGAGAGACGCACACTATAATTCATAAGTCTTCTAATTATTTTCAAACTATTTTGGGGAAACATCATGGGGATACTAACTTTTTTACAGTATAAAAGTAAGTTAATCATTCTGTAGTTCCTGGACTAATCCTCCTTTTTTTTTAAATTCATGTGCTGCTTTATTTCCGTAAGGATACACTGAAACATGAGATGATAATAGCTATTGACAAAATGTAGAAATGAAGCATCAGCTTCTCTAACCACTCCTACAAGAATGTTAGTACACATTGTCATTACCTGCTTACTTTTGATATTGTCTCATTATACTACATTGTAAAATAATGTAGAGTACAGTAAGTAGGTGATCCTGTATTTCAGGTAAGTGGTAGGTGGAAATCCGCATTTCCTCTTGAGGAAAATTCCTAGGAATCGCAGTAGAAGGGACTTTGTGGTCCTCATCAACACATGAACAAAGAGCAGACAACTGCGTTACAAGGGATTCAACTCGCCACTGCTCTGTAATGTCATATCCATGTTGATGAGAGCCCTGGCACCTGCTCAACTCCCCCTGTAGAGTTTCACAGTACTTCCGTAGGATGAATTTCAACACTACAGGAACATCTGAAAGGGCTAAAATATTTTCATGCAGGCCAGGCATGGTGGCTCATACCTGTAATCCCAACATTTTGGGAGGCCTAGGTGGGTGGATCACTTGAGGTTAGGAGTTCAAGACCAGCCTGACCAATATGTTGAAACCCCATCTCTACTAAAAATTCAAAAATTAGCCAGGTGTGGTGGCACGGGCCTGTAGTCCCAGCTACTCAGGAGGCTGAGACGGGAGAATTGCTTGAACCTGGGAGGTGAAGGTTGCAGTGAGCTGAGAATGTGCCACTGTACTGCAGCCTGGGCGACAGAGCGAGGTTCCATCTCAAAAAAAAAATAATAAAAATAAAATAAAATAAACAGAATATTTTCATGGAAGTTTCCAAACCTATAAACTATTTTGCTATCAATTAAAACAAAAATATTCCTAATTAAAAACAATAAAAAGGATGGCAGGGTTAGTTTTGTTAAGTTTCCAGAAGTATTTGCTGTGACAATGTTCCTCTGAAATAGGTTCGTTTTCTCAGATCTACCTACACTTCCCAAATCACCTGCATGTTCCATGCTTTATGGTAGGAACGCTCAGAAAACACGCCTCATGGGGAAATCAAACATTTGTACGGGGAAAGGTCAGTTTAGAATTACAGCTAAGTTCAAATGTTAATTTTCTGGAAGTGCATATTAGTCATTTGAAAGCACGAAAGAACAGAAGGAAGGTTAGAGTTTTGATGAAGTTAAACCATGCACGTCAGTAAGTTCTTTTCCTGCTCACAGAAGAGGGTGAGCGGCGAGATGAAGCAGCCACTACAACTCTTGCATGTCGCATGAGTACACGGTAGGTCCCAGCTGAGTCGCAAGAGGCATCTCAGTGGGGTCTTTATTTCATCTGCTTCTTGCTTACATCACTAAGTGGCTAAATGACTAGCACTTTTCTGCTGTATGAGAAACATGCAGAAGAGTCAATCTGCCTACGTTTTCGGTTTTTAGTTGCAGCTGGACAGAAATTCACTTTGCTGCAGGGTTGCTTTTTGCTAAATCCTAATATGATCACTGTGTGCCCTTATTTGAGTAATACCATCAAATGAGAGAAAAGATAGGAGGAGACCTTTAAGGAGGGGAAAGCCTACTCTTCCCCACTGATGGTATAGGGCAGAGAGTAAGGACACAAAGAACAAAATTCAAATTCCATTTTACAGGGCAGGAGCCCCTGTCAGTTTACAACTCTTTGGCACAGTCAGGGCAATATACTTGCTCCTTCTGGAAAACAAAGTGCTTGTTGGCCAGATTCACGGAGCATTTTTTGCAGTGGAAGCAGCAGTAGTGCCAGGATGGTCCTTCATAGGCCACCACACTGGAGCATTTACCAAACCCAGTGATGGAGTGCTTGAATCCAGCACACTTCTTTGCCACAAAGTTCTTGTAGCAATCCACACAGTGTTACTGGTCCTCCACAGCAGTGAAACGCTGCCCAGTCAGCTTCTTAGAGCAGGTAACACACACAAAGCCCTCAGCATGCCAGGGCTCATCCTGGTAAGTGACTCCCCCAGATGCGATGATGGCCTTGTTGCACTTCACGCAATACTTAGCAAACTTGGTCTCATGGCAAGTCACACAGTAGAAGTCCTTCCCTTTAGAGAAGAAGCTTCCAGTCCCCATGACTTGCTTGCAGTTGCTACAGTCTTTGTGCGAGATGGTCCCCTTGTACTCCATTTTTAATCTCCTGCCACAAAGGGCTTGAAGCATCCCTTACACTCGGGAGAGTCCTCCTGAGTGGAGAACTTGTTGCACAGGATCTTGTTGTCCTTGGCCACAAAGGTCTCATTGGCCAAGGAGTGAAGGCACTTGGCACAGTGGAAGCAGGGGTCATGCCAGAAGCAGTTTTTATAGTGCACCTCCTTGGAGTCCACACGGATGGGCTTGCAGCATTCCATGCAGATGTTGGCACAGAACTTGTCAAAGCATTTCAGGCAGCAGTGGTAGTCACCCTTGTGCACATACTTTTTCCTCTGCAAGGGGTCCCTGCAGTAGAGACAGTCAAACTTCTCCACCATGGTGCCCACCTTATAGCTGAAGGGACCTCACATTGGATGTGTGACAAATAGGAGTATTTGGCCAGGGCTGGATATGGTTGAAAACAACTTCCAACGAGCTGCCTGGGGATGCTCACCAGCATAGCTGGTGGTGGCGGAGGTGGCAGTGGCTGCAGACTGCTTCCTCTTTTAATATATGCATTGTATTCATTCTCTTTTGAAGTATTCCACAGATTATCAGAATCAGTTCTTCAGTACGAGCTGTTCAACAATTCATTCACTCAGTAGATATTTACTAAGAATCTATGTGCCAGGCCTGGTGCTACAGGCTAAGCATAAAAGGAGAACACCACAGGCCCTACCTTTGCAGAGCTTATGATCCAGTAAATTTTGTTGATTAGAGCATTTATCATAAGCAGCAATATTCGTGTGTGTGTGTGTGTGTGTGTGTGTGTGTGTGTGTGTGTATTCAGCTAACTCAAGTTTGAGGAAAAAAGGGTAAATACTAGATGACACTCAAGTCTTTTATCAGCCCATTCCCTGTAAGTCGCTTCTCAACATTCTAAGTTCTTTGTCCTCTAAAAAGTATTCAGCAATCTCAGATGTCCTTCTTTTCGTGCTCCTTTTTTGGGAACAGTTAGGTTTCCACACATTTTTTCCCCCACAGGTGTACTCCTACATAGAGAAATAGCCTATTTCACTGCAGAAAGGGTGAGAAAGTTCCAGAAAAGGTAATAAACCAGCTGTTAACAGAACCTAAAAACCCTACTTCTTAACTGTATATCTTTCTATCTGCCTCCTAAGAGTATGCCTTTGGAAACACAAAAAGAGAGTATGTCTCCCTTCTGGGGATCAGCAACGGATGCTCCAGCACTGGAGGCCTCTGTGCTCATAACCATATATGTCCTGCCATTAAACTGTTTTAGAGAAAGTGCTCTTCACTGGGTACATGAAACCAATGTCAAAACCTAGCCTGTGCCACTAATGTGTAACACTGGGGGCTGGGGGCTACAAGGGACCCGTGCATCTGTGTCAGGAGAGAGAGGCCCCAAGCAAAGAAAAATGCGTAACGAAGTCTGTTTAACACAAAAGCTACCCAGGAAAATTCTCTCTAGAGCAAATGCCCAAAATTCCATCTGTAGCCTGACTAAAAGTACCTAGGACAGAGAGTTGTGAAAGAGGAAGGAGAACAAAGAAGGAGAATCAAGGGAGCTGTGACCCTAACTTATGGTCCAGCTTCTATCACCTGTGACAACAAAGCTAGGAAAACCATGCTATCTACTGCCCTAAGACATCCATCTTTTAAACTGAGTCCAGTCACCAAAATGAAAAGCAATACTGACTCACCCCTCCACCCATGTCGTCCATTCTGGACCAGACCTTCTATCTTGGCTCACAGGAAAAGAGGGAAGCATTGATGTGTGCCAGGTGGAGGAGAAGGGACCATGCTTTGGAATCCCTCTTTCTAGTCACACCACAAGGGAAGATGAGTACCCTCAGGAGAGCGCCTGGCAGATAGTCACCCACTTGGCTCCTGGTCCCTCTCCATTTCCAGCCACTTTCTCCTGCTGAACCCATCTTGCAGTTTGCCTAAATTAGGGCTCTGAGTTCTGTCTTTCCCACACAAGCAAACTCACCCCAAAGAGTTTCGTCCAATGGGACCATCATTCAACTCTTGGAAGTCTCACCAATCTCAGTCTGTGGAAGGATATTTCTCCCTGTTGTAATGACCAGCTTGACAGCGGATGTATCTTCATCCCATGTCCTGCTTCTTGACTCCGAATCCCTTAGGCCATCACATTCTAAATTCAGAGTACCTCACTTCCTAAGCATTTCCTGTAACAGGAAGATATCCATACGTTAAGTTATTCAATTTTCCTATAATGATCATCTCAACCAATCTCCTACTCACTGCCCCAAGGTCTCTAGGAATTTATGCAAATGACACTGGGGGACAAGGTCATAATCTCCCCTTTCCTCAAGGGCAGAGGCCTCTTCAGACACACACTAGGATATGCTGTCTATGAGCTATATTTATAATATGGCATTGACATAGCTTTTCTCTTGCATCTGCACTCCATCCTGCTGCTTCTCTGGACTTATCTCAATCCTCAAATTCTCTGTTTTAAGCCTAAGTCTTGACTCCACACTGTTGCAAAGCTATTTCATTAATGTAACTGGACACATCACACAATATCTACAAGGCAATGTTTAGCCTTGTGTTATAAATCAGAAGCCTGTTTATGTTCTAAGGTAGATTCTGTCATTCGCTGCTTTGGATCATAGGCTAAAAACAACATTCGACTGCTCTCTGAACCCTGCAAAGTGTAAAAACTATATGGGCCAGGTTGATCACTTGCTAAAATGTCAACCTGTTCTTTGACATTTGTGTGAGTAATCCAACAGGTTCTATCCAGGAAGCACAGTATTTGCTAGAGTTATTTCAAATACAGTACAGCACTTTGCTTTGATAACAGAACTCAGCTTCAGTCTTCTTTCACCTGCAAAAACAGAGATTACAAGTGTTTACAGAAAGCACTAGCACAATTTGACAAATAACAAATGAGAGCAGTTTCCTGATATTTTCAGGACTTCAATCACATCCTGCAGTACAGCAACATTTTCTTTTCAGACACATATTTAGGTCCCCAAACACCGAATAAATAGAAATAGCTTCCTTCCAAACAGCAGAAAGAACATGTGTGTGGTTTTGTTTTGTTTTGTTTTTTTAGACAGGGTCTCACTCTGCCACCCAGGCTGGAGTGCAATGGCGCTCACTGCAACCTCCACCTCCTAGGCTCAAGCAATCCTCCCACCTCCCACCTCAGCCTCAAAAGTAGCTGGGACCACAGGCATGCACCACCATGGCCCAGGTAATTTTTGCATTTTTTGTGGAGAAGGAGTCTCTCCATGTTACCCAGGCTGGTCTTGAACCCCTGGGCTCAAGCAATCCTCTTGCCTTGGTCTCTCAAATTTCTGGGATTATAGGCATGAGCAACTCCCCCAGTCAAGAACTTTTTATTTATGGTAGTTTTTTTCTTATGAATTAGGTGATGATTGAGATTGAATGGTTAATTGTTAATGAGATTGGAGTTACTGCCATAGCCTAACAATAGACTTAGAATCCTTTAATGTTGAGCTTTTCCTAAATGATCAGCTTAGCTGTTTGTGTTAACACCAGTGGTTTGTCACCAAAACCATTCATTTAATTGAGAAAGCAAATAAATAAATAAAGATTCACAGCACAGGGATCTGAATGCATCAGCCAATATCTGATTGTATAAGTCATACAGACATAAGAGGGTTTATCAGCAAATCCAAAAGACAATTCTAAACGGGACTAAAAGGCAACATTTTTAGTCCTGGGAGTATATGGGGAAAAAAGTCTTTATTCCAGGATTTATGTACCCTTTTGGTTGTTATCCCCTGAGATGAACAAATATAACTTCTAAATTCCTTGCACTATTTCAAAGTGCTCAAAACAATGAATGCTCAATAAGTGGGATTGAGTGACTTAATACTTTAAGGTAATCACTCTGTTGTAATGATCATTATAGTCATTTCTTTATCAACTGTTTTTTAGTATACCAGGGTACTTTGTAAAAAATAAACGGTCACGTACCACTTAATGATATTTTAGTCAATACAGACTGCATATGCGACGTTAGTCCCATAAAACTATAATACTGTACTTTTACTGTCCCTTTTCTATGTTTACATGTGTTTAGATACACAAATACTGCTGTGCTACAACTGTCTACAGTATTTAGTTCAGTAACATATTATACAGGTTTGTGACCTGGGAGCAACAGGCTGTAGCACGTAGCCTAGGTGTATAATAGGCCACACCTTCTAGGTCTGTGTAAGTATACTATGGTGTGCACACAATGACGTGTCTCCCAAGAAGGCATTTCTCAGAACACATCCCTATTGTTAAGCAATGCATGACTGTATTAGAATCACAGGATGATGAATGTTCTCCATGGCCCCTCCAGATCCTCTCTTCACCCTCTCCATCATGCTCAGTGTCCAAGAGGCTAACTTCAATAGACTGTTCAAATGGCCTCCCTTCTCTCTAACTTCCACTCAAGGTCAGCCAATGGAACCACCAAGAGGAGTTTGAGGAGTGGGAGGAAACAGGGGAGGGAGTGTTGATTTCTTGGTCCCCTTCCTGCTTTCCCAGGCTGCTTTGCTCATGGAGGCCACAGCTCCTGTCAGGTAGCCCTCTCCTGAAGCTACAGCCACATCTCTTCCCAAGTTTTACATTCTGGGAAACCAGTTTTTCCCTTTGTCCTTTCAGGCCTAGGGATGAGAAGGCTCCCTCATATTTATAGTTCTCACGGGTTTCTCTTAATCCCTGTATCTGTGTGTGGTCCTTCACTATCTCCTCAGTTACGTCATTAAGTGTGCCATTTGTGTACTGCTAGGATCCTGACGTATACGCATACACACTATTACAAAACCCAATTCAAACTGGCCTAAATCATAAGTGGAATTTATTGAATGATGTAACCAAAAAATACAGACATCTGATTTCAGGCCTCCCAAGGATCTAATCATCTTCCAAAGGTCCCACCTTTGAATACCATCCATTTGGGGGTTAAGTTTCAACATTTGAATTTTGAAGGGACAAATATATTTAAATCATAACATGTCTTAGTCAATTTTAAAATTAAAATAAGTTTTCTAATTTTTTTTTTTTTTTGAAACAGAGTCTCGCTCTGTCACCCAGGTTGGAGTGCAGTGGCGCAATCTCGGCTCACTGCAAGCTCCACCTCCCGGGTTCATGCCATTCTCCTGCCTCAGCCTCCTGAGTAGCTGGGACTACAGGTGCCCACCACCACGCCCGGCTAATTTTTTGTAGAGATGGAGTTTCACTGTGTTAGCCAGGATGGTCTCGATCTCCTGACCTGGTGATTCACCCGCCTCGGCCTCCCAAAGTGCTGGGATTACAGGTGTGAGCCACCATGCCCGGCCAAGTTTTTTAAATTCTAAAAGCAATAAATGTTCATTATACAGAATGTAGACATTTAAGATTAACCAAAAAAAAAAAAAAGAGAGAGAGAGAGAGATGGGAAAGTGTAGCCTTTAATTCCACTGTGGTTAATATTTTGGTGTATATCCAATGCTCGCTCATTCCTCTCTCTCCCCCTCTGGGATCTTATTGTAAATATTCTTTTAAGTATGTTTGCACCTCAGAACGTAACACAGGTTCTACATGCATGAGTAAATGATATTCAGGAAAAAGATGAATGCTTGAATGTCCAAAACAGCTCTTTTGTCACATGCTACTAGAGATAATACAGCAACTGCTACACCATTCTGTTCCCATGTGCCTGCCAAAGGAACACCATGTCAAGGACTTGTCTGAACCATCAAGAAACCATAATACTGTACTAAGTTCAAGGGAACACTCCTTAAAAGGAGAGGGACTTCACAAGCCCGTTGGCAGGGCTTCACAAGTGAAGGAGCCCTTCACTAGGAGCTAGAAAATCTAGATTTAAATTCCAACTGGGTCATTCCACTCATTTTACTTGTTTAATCCTTCATTTTCTAATCTCTGAAAGAAGACATCAACTTATGATCTATAAGATCCCTAGCAGTTAATAGTCTATGACATATATCTCTATCTATCCAAACACAAACATGTGTGTGCGTGTATGTGTATGTGTGTGTATGTGGTGTATGTGAGTGTGTGTAGTAATGAAAAGAGGCAAGAACTATGCCTTAGGTGCTAGAATGACAAAATCTGAGTTTGTTTCCTTGTTTTCTAAAAAGTGAAAGTCTTATAGGAAATCCAGCCAATATGTTTTTCATGCCTACACTTTCTGTGGCTAAGTTAGGAAAACTGAAAGCAGGAAACTCAACAAAGTACAAAAAAAAAAAAAAATTTAAAACCACTCCTCTATGTGTGTGGCTTTTTTTAGCTTTCAGTGAGATTCTCAAATGATTGTTGTAATTCTATCTGAAGTTCCCTTTCTTGCTTCACGGCTTAATGCTCTGTTGTGTCATTTCCGAAACACTCCCCCATTTCCAAGGTTATGAGCAGAGAACAGCTCTTCACTCAATTGTGAACAAGTACTGTAAGAGAACATAATAAATGAAGCAAAAGAAATCATAATATCAAACCAGGTTGAGAAAGGAAAATGATAAGTGTCTGGAGGAAAGGGAGCATGAACTATCACTGCCTGCCTTCTTTCTATCAAGCTCAGAGATGTTTTTAAACCTCACACCAATTCCTTGACAGCTTTTAAGAAATGAGATGTTTCCATTGTGATCTGAGTTATGCTGAGGTGCCTCTTCACTCTGCCTAAGCAGAAGGTAGGTTAAGCTTGGTAGAGGTGAACCACAGGGAGCCATGCTTGGAAAACTCTGCTCTGGGAAGTTTATCCATTCAAGTGCACCAAAGCTTTAGAACTCCCTACCCCTAGAATGTCTGCTTTTTCCAAATATTCAGAACACATTTGTTCATTCCCAATACAGGTGATGTGTATGCAATTCTTATCCATTTCCTCGAGCTTGGGACATTTTGCCCCTACGCAAGTGCCAGGCCTGGCTGCAAGTGTTGTCTTTGACTCCTGAGGTCCAGACCAGTCCTGCTGTCTCAGCTTTCAATGTTGTGGCCACCAAATGGGTGTGTGGCCCTCCTGTTCCTGCGGGGACTGGGGAGTAATTTCTGCTTCCACCTTGGCTGGCACAGGAGTCCTCTCATCTTCAGCCACTGTGGCTGCTGCTGTTGCATCGGGGGTTTTGTGTGTTTATTTTTTAATTTAAATTTTGTAGTTAAAAAAATTAGGGCATATGGTTACATGCATGGCTCAAGAAGGTAGACAGTGAAAAACCTCTGTTCCGACTTTGTCCTCCTGCCACTAAATCCCTTTCTGTAACAAGCAAAATGTACATATATTCTTTTAACCTCTTTTTTTATTGCAAATGTTAACATACTACATTGGAAATTTTTCACCTAAAATATCTAGAGATTATTTCACAACAGTACTTATAGAGCTTCCTGTTTTAAAATGTTGTATGACATTCCATTATATGTACCTATCATGATTTATTTAACCAGTCTCATTTAGCCAGCTGACAGACTTTTTCAGTCTCTTTACAATCTTTTTATCATGTAAGGCATATACAATTTCATTATGGGTACAGGCATATCTGTAGGACACATTCTTGCAAGTGGAATTCTGGGCCAATGGGCTTATGTAATTAAAATTTTCACAGATGTTGCAAAATTGCATTTTCTGGAGATTGCACCCATTTACACTCTTCCAGCAATATGAGTGCCTCACACTCATATTGGGCTTCAGTTTACTTATATAGGAACTTAACCTGCTTGAAGCCACTCCAGCCTAATGGTGTCCCAATTTAAAATTGTTTAACATAATATTAATATCCAAGCCTCAATAGTACCCTCCCTCCTACTTGCTTAACTGTATGTAAGAGATCCATTTTTTTTTTTTTTTAATTATAATGAACAGAAATTTATTGGTTCACAGTTCTGGAGGCTGGGAAGTCCAAGGCCAAAGGGCTGTCATCTGGCAAGGGCCTTTTTTTCTGAGAGATCAATTTGCTAAAAACTTCAGGGATATTACATGTGCCTCTGAGCCAGTCATTGTCATTATTTCTCATTCTGGTGAGCTGAACTAGGACTCCACAGCCTCTGCGGCAGGTGGTTCCATAGAAGTATCACTCAGAACTGAAACAACTCCTGAGCCCATGGCTATCCCCTGTCTACTGGTGGAGTGGAAACTCAGCAATGCCTAGAGCTACATCTAGTGTCAATGAGCTACAGTCCTGCAGCTGTACTGGTAAAGCTGGAACTGAAATGTCCTTGAGGCTACAGATCCAAACAGTTGACCTTACAAAATGAAAAGGACAATACTCCATCTAGATTACACTCAGGTACAGCAGTACGGGGTCCCACAGTAAGGTTGTGTGGATCTAATGTATCAGACCATTTACTCTCACAGTTCCTTTAATTAATACGCTAAATGACTTTTGCCAAGGGTAATACTTACTGCTAGAAGTCTGTGTTGAGGTAAATTCTATAGCAACAATCTAAAATCTCCTTGCTGAAGCCCTTGCTCTATTTCTGGGTCTAACTTGCCAGGCTGGGCTCTTCCTTCTCTTACAGAGTGCTCCTTCCTCTTATGTCCCGCACTGTTCTTTCCAAAACTCTTGCCCCCATGAGGACCACACTAGTCCATCAGACCATGTTTTATATGCTTTCACAGAATTCAAAGTCTTTTTCTTGGAAAGCTGTTCACCCCTGGTATAAATCATTGGATGCCAACAGAACCATGGTAGATGGATGTTCCTTAGGTTCTCTCCACAAAACTACACAAGTTCTCTTCCAGACACTGCACCCCCATCCCATCCCTCACCCCCAAAATCATCTAGCTGCACAGTTATCACAAAAGGGAGCAGGTTTCATGGGGTGAGCTGGAAAGTGCAGTACACAAAGGTCACCATGTTGACTCTCACTCAAACCACTTCTGATAGTCTCTAGAGGATCAGGCCAAATTGATAATTTAATAAGTAAATGAGTAAATAAACTCTTCCATACAGTAGTATCTCAATAAATGTAGAAGGAATGACAGAAATAGAAAATCACAATTTGGTAAACACCACAGTAATAATTATGTCAGGCAGAGATAATTAATTGATGTTAAAATTAATAGACAAAAGTATAATGAAAAACAGAATATTTACATAGTTTCAAAGTATCCCCTCATAAGATGCATATTAATTTCAAAGGAAAGACAGTAACTTTACAGCAGTGAAACCTGCCAGATGCCATCTTAACTCAGTGATCAAAGTGCCTCATTACCAATGATGAGACACATCAACCACATTCCTCCTGACAAGACACACCGAGAAGGGTACAATGTCGCTTCTATGATATTCTTGACAAAATGTATAACCTGAATTAAATCATCGGGAAATATCAAACATAAATCGAAGAACATTCTGCAAAATAACTGGCCAGTACTCTTCAAAGAGTCAAAGTTATGAAAGAGAAAAACTAAGGAACTGTCTCTGATTAAAGGAGACCAAGGAACCATGAAAACGAAATGCACCTGGTGAGTTTGGACTGGATCCTGAACAGAAAAAGTCCACTAATGGGACAACTAACAAAATCTGAATAAGGTCTATAGATTACTTACTAATACTAAGTTCATTTCCTGTTTCAAAAATGGTACTATAGTTATATAACATTTGTAGAAGCTAGGTAAAGAGTATGTGAAAATCCTTCATATTAGTTTTTGCAACTTTCTCAATAAGTCTGAAAGCATTTCAAAAGGACAAGTTGGGAAAATAAATAAATATAAAACTATGACAGCAAAATTCACTTATTACAATATTGGTTTGTAGAGAGTGTGAAAATACATATTAATTACAAAAATTATATTCATGCTTGAATTTAAAACTGGACAAGTAAACTTATCCTTTGATTAGTCAAATGTAGGCTTATTCAGGCATTTCTTAAAAGCACACTCTAAAATTTCAGCATCTATTTTATTATCAGAAGTTGAAGGTTAATATAACAATTGTATGTGAAAATATTTCAGTAATCCTGGTTTGCCCTTGCAATAATCTGAAGAGATCTCGGCTGGGGACTGTTTCATTATGACATTCGAGCACCAAATACAGTGACCTTCAGATTGTCAATTCCTGGGTGAAAATGGATAGAAGGTTTTCTACTTGGCAGATGAAAATCAAGACCCCAAATCCCTTTCCTTAGGAGGTATAGCTTAGGTAAGGAACCTATTATTATTATTATTATTATTTTGCTGTTTGCCCTAAAATATACCAATATATCACTTTAAATATAGTGATTTCATTTACCAGGGGAAGGAAAAAACTTGTATAACCTAGAGGCAATATGTAGAATAAAAACAAACAAACAAACAAAAAATAGAATAACTGGAGCTACAGGAAACGGAACATCTTATATGTCACAGAATATTATAAAATGTTATAGTTTAGTAGTTTCTTATATAAATACTCAAGGAAAAATAACTGAATAACTAGTAGCCTTAATTTAGGGGTAGACCCATAATTACTACTTACAACAGCCTCTGCCAAATTATTTAAATATTTACCTAAAAGATAAACTATCCAGGCTATAAGGTTTACTGGCCTATTGTTCTTTTCCTTTCAGAGACATTCACATTATCAAACACCAGCTGAACAACAGCACATGAGCACAAGAGTTGTCAGAAAATCATCTGAGGCCAGTGTAAGAAGGAATAGGTTTGAGGACTTTTCTCCCAATCGGCAAGTGAGGTCCAGGTCTGCAAGTCCTGGTTTCCTTGGCCCTCATAACTTCTGTTCCCTGGATTCTGTGCTGAATCTTCCTTCTTGACCTTTGCCATCCCACTCCCCTTTCCATCTTCTGTTTTTGTTTTCGAGACAGGATCTTGCTGTCATCCAGGCTGGAGTGCACTGGCACTATCATAGCTTGAACTCCTAGGCTCAACCAAGATTCTCCCTCTTCAACCTCCCAAGAAGCTGGAATTACAGGCATGAGCCATCATGCCTGTCCATCTTAATAGATGGGCTTGCACAGAAACAAAGTCTGCGTATACTAACAACTTACGAGGTTTAGCTGCCTTTACTTGCCCAAGAGGTTTTCGTTTTGGAGATTTAGCTTTGCCAAACCCTATACTTCCTCTCAAATTGCTAGATTGGAGATAGGTTGAGAGGTGGATGCTTACATGTCTCTGTTCTCAGGTAAGTCTACACTTACAAGAAACTAGGCAAATGACTAATTCACAGAATCTCTCTTCTTTCACAGGGAAGGGCTTCCTCAACCAAATCTAGGGGAGCCTCTTGTCAAATTGGTTGTCTGTAAATTCCACAGAGGACTATATAGAAAATAGAGCCTTTGGGATATGATGAAGACTTCCCAGTAGAATTTTGTCTGCCTTATAAATACGTTTCCCTCACTTACTAAAGCTCCAGAGGATTAAGATTATGCCATTTTCATCATTTATTATTCACTCCATCAACATTTATTCACTCTGAGCCAGACCCTGGACTAGACATTGAGAACAGAAAACTAAAACATAGTACCTGCCTTTGAAAGGCTCACAGTCTGGCAGAAAGAAAAACAACAACTTATGATGTCAATTATATGTACTATAGCAGTGATTTTTACAAAATGTTGTAGGAGCCCAGAAAAAGGGTCAATTGAGTTTGCTGAAGAAATAAGTCAGAGAAGCTTCCATTGTGGCGGTAACATGTTAACCTGACCCTTGAAGGATAGGCCAGGTGGGAAGGAGAAGCAAAAAAAAAAAGAAAAAAAAGAAAAAAGAAAACAACGTGGGTGTGGGAAGCATACATGGTGAGGTAGGGGAGTGACAGGAGAAGAGTGGTCTCACAGTGGTTCTTTAGGAAGGCGAAAAGGTAGGAGTGAAGTGGTTACCCTAAGAAAGAAGACAGTGATATTAGATATGGTCAACTGGCACACAGCAAAAGATGGAAAGCTAGTCTTCATTTCCCAGACTCCCTCAACTAGAGTTCCAGTTCTAATTAGATGCACTGGTAGAATATCAGGAGGACAAATGTGAAGAGGAGGCCATCTTCCCGCTGCTGCCGCCCAGCAAGGTCATGGAGATGGTTTTTCCACAGCATCACTCTAGCGTGCAGTCTTGATCTTTGTGAGAGTAGGAGGCAATAGTAGCAGTGCTGGCAAGAACTTTCTGATCCTGGCTTCCTGGCAATTGGATCACAGCTCCCCTAGGAATCTACTGAACTCAAAGTTGTCATGGTGGCCTCGTGGCTCTCCAAAGGTAGAGATTCCCCGAGCTGGTTAGTCCTGTAGGGTCTGGCAGTTATTCAGGCAGGCCCAACGTGGCACATGGTCCTTCACACTACCTTTTCTGTTCAAAATGACAAAATAATTACCATTTTAATTAAGAAGATGAAGTGACTGTTTTTATATATTCTTAGTCTAATATTAGCAAGTTAAAATTTGTTACACTTTTTCAAAACAGTGCTTGTGTTTATTTTTCAATGGTATATACTTATTGTCTTATTTATGCCATTTATTTTTTTTCTTTTCTTAAGAGATGAAGTTTTGCTTTGTCCCCCAGGCTGGAGCGCAGTGACACAAACACAGCTCACTGCAGCCTCAAACTCCTGGGGTCAAGCAATACTCCCACCTCAGCCTCCCTGTAGCTGGGACTACAGGCACATGCCACCATGCCTAGCTAAATTTACGCCATTTCTTGAGTGGAAATATCAACTTATTTTAAAATATTAATTTACCTCTTAAATAATATTAGACATTACATTTTATATTAGATCTATTTTAAATTTATTTTTTCTTTGTGATAACATTAAATCACTAACATTAACTACATATTCTAATATGCTTTTATACAAACGACATCCAAAAAATGTCTGTCCGTTATTTGCTCTAGTTCCCCAGAATTTTCCCTTTGATTTTGTCACATATATATGTTTAACATATAAAATGGACCCAGAGAAAGTATTATTTAGAACAAAAAACTAAACCTATCAGCTCCCAGCTTGCATAAGTCTGATCAATAGGAATACATTTCTATATTATCCCCTTCCACTTACTGAGATGGAAGTTCCCAGGAAACTGAATTTTTCAAGTTCCTACCTATTCATCAGTCCTCCAGAAAGAGATCTAGATTGGGGAATGCTTTGTTTAGTACAACATGGTAATGAATCTCTTAATTTACAAAAACATGTCCAAAGGAATCCAATAGAGAATAAAGAGCCCAATTTGTCTACTGTATAAAGCAAGGAAAATTCTGAATTTCAGAGGCAACCCTAGGGAGAAGTGACAGCCCAGGGGCAAAGAGAAGAGATTCAGAAGGGTGGGCAGTATTCTAGAGTGAGTGAAGAAAAGTAGGCAGGCAGTCAGAAGCAGTAGGAAAGAACATGAGGAGGGCCTACAGGGATGGCCAAGGAACTCCTAGATATCAATACCTAATATTCCTTATTTAAGTTGTGGGCTCTATGTTATGGATTAAAGCATATAAATAGATAGGAAAGCTATCAGCATTCTAACATTGGAAGGAAGAGTGGAAGAGGAGAACCCAGAAAGAAAGATTGAGAAGAAAGGATTAGAGAGGTGGGATGAAAAGCAGAAGCCTGTGAGATGTTCTGGAGGGTGGGGGGAGGCAAGTGATCCCTCAGGTTCTTGGACTTAAATACCATCTATGCACTGATAACTGTAGGGGAAGAAAAACATTTCCCTATCCTGTTAGGTTCTATACCTGAGGCCTATGAATTAAACTGACAAAAGACAGATTAACAGAAGAAAAGCATACCAATTTTACTTGATGTTAATATTTTTACCATTCATGAAGGCTTCATGGAAAATAAGTGAAAAATCAAAGAAGTGGTTAGACTTCGGGGCTTATATGCCATCTTAACGAAGGGTGATAAATTGAGGAGAAGTAACTAAAAAAAGAAAAGGGGGTTTGGGCTTATAGAGGTGGTAAACTGTGAGAAGGTAAAAATACAGGGGAAACTAATGGTAGATAAGGATGATAGTAAGGTTTCTTCGTGCAGACTCATCTTGGTGCTGTCTCCATTCCTGGTGATAAGGGGTATTTTCCTTGTCTTGGTATGGGAGAAGAATGGGGACACCTTTGTGAGAATTTATGCTCTTTTAGGCAGATAAGGACAGAGAGCTCTTGCCGTGTCTGATTTTCTCAATTGCCTTCAGATCAAAATTATCCTTATGCCAAAGTGGCATATTTGGGGGGTGATATATTCTGATTCCATTCAACTCCCAAATTTATACCTCCAGCCAAGACTTCTCCCTGAACTTTACTTCTCATATAGTTGGCTGTGCAACCCACATTTCCTCTTGGATGTCCATTAGGCTTGTTCACATTAACACACCAAAAACCAAATTTCTATATTCTCATGCCAAACTTCTTTCACTCTTATGTTTCTCATTTTAGTAAGTTACAATTCCATTCTTCTGGTTGGTAAAACCAAAAATCTTGGAGTTATCCTTGATTCCTCTCTTTCCCTCATATTCAGAATCTCATTGACTCTACCTTCAAAATATAACCAGAATCTAAGACATCCCACTGCCTCTATAGCAAACACCCAAGTCTAAGCCACCATCATCTCTCACCTGTTTGCCACAACAACCTACTAAATCCCCACTTCTATCCCTGTATCTCCTCTCACAGTCTATTCACAACACAGCAATCAGGATCCTTTCTAAAAAGAAGTCATTTTAAGCCATTTTTCTAACCCTAATCCATCGTGGCACACCCTCTGAAGCCTTCATTTTATGGCCTACAAAACCCTATACAATCTAGCTCCATTTCCCTCTGATCTTATCCCCTACTCCCCTTCCTCTATTGAATCTGCTTCAGCTACTGACCTCCATACTATTTATTCCTCAAACACACCTGCACTCTCCCACCTCTGGACTTTTGTCCTCTTCACTCCACTTTAAGTACGGTTTCCTAGGATACCCACTGGACTTGCTCCCTCTTCTTCTTCATGCCTTTTTTGGTCAAAGTGAATCTCCTCAAAGAGGACTGCCCTGACCATTTAACTTACAATTACACCTTCCTTCCCACTGCAAGCAGTCCCTTTACCCTGCTTTGTTTCTCTCCTAAGGCTTTTAACATATACTGGGCCCTCCCTATCCGAGGGTCCACGTCTGCTGATTCAACCGATTGAAAATACTTGGGGAAAAAAACTAACAGAAAATAACAATACCACAATAAAAATAATGCAAATTTTAAAGTTATATAGTATAAAAACTATTTACATAGCATTTACATTGTATTAGGTACTATAAGTAATCTAGAGATGATCTAAAGTATACAGGAGAATGTGCATAGGTTATATGCAAATACTGTATCATTTTATATGAGGAACTTAAGCATCTGCAGATTTAAGCATCAAAAATCTAGAACTAATCCTGATTTACTCACTGTCATTCACTGTTCCAGGTTTTTGACAGGGGTCCTGCAAGTAATCCCCAGCCAATGCTGATGGACAATTGTACCATATAATCTGCTTTCTTGTATTTTACAGTCTGTTCTCTTCTTCCCAAAATATAAGCTCCACAAGGGCAGGATGTTTGCCTCCTGAACACTAGTATATCCTCAGTGTCTAGAACGTGGACTGGCACATAATAAGCCCTCAATAAACATTTGTTAAATAAATGAATAAATATAACTCATCTTGTAACTAATAGTTTTGCTTTGGCAAAAGAAAACAGGGGCCAAGTGTGGTGGCTCATGCCTGTAGTCACAGCACTTTGAGAGGCTGAGGCAGGCAGACTGCTTGAGCCCAGGAGTCAGAAACCAGCCTGGGCAACATGGAGAAACCCGTCTTTACAAAAAATTTAAAAATTTAGGTGGGCGTGTTGGCACGACCTGTGGTCCCAGCTATTCAGGAGGCTGAGGTGGGAGAATCCCTTGAACTCGGGAGGCGGAGGTTGCAGTGAGCCAAAATTGCACCACTGCATTCCTACCTAGGCGACAGAGCAAGAAACTGTCTTCAGCAACAACAACAACAAAAAAATCCTCGTTTGGGAGAGAAATAACAGTCAAATAATAAGAGTAAAATTGCAAATTCAAAACCAAGTTGGAACTAGAAGTGGCTAGGAGAAACTCCTTACTACCACCATCAATGATACAGATGGTTTGCTGGGAAGATGATTTGAGCTATTTTTATATAAATATTAAATGGAAAGGAGACCGAAAATTTGACCCAGAAATCTGAGGTTATATGTGTGAACATTAGCCATCATTCATGCTGCTATACACAATGAGGAGTCATGGAAGGATTTTTAACAAAGGAATAGAAGGTCTGGAGTATAAAGAGCATAGAATTGAGGAGAACAATTAGGAGGCCATTGCAATACTAGTTCACATAGGTAATGATGAAGATTTGAACAAGGCAATAGCGTTGGGAATGATGAGGGAGGGAAAAATTCCAAATATCTCAGCTGTAGAATCAACAGGATTGGTGACTGACTGGCAGAAAGGCATGGTTGGGATACATCCAAGGTTTCTAGCATTAGTATTTGAGTGAACAACGATGCGGTTATTTGGGTTTTATAATAAAAGAGGCAGGTTTTGCTGGGGAAATGGTGATTTTTAGTTGGACATCCAGTGGAAATATTCAGAAGAAATCTGGAATTAAACATGAATGCAATATTCTGGAATTAATCTGTAAACAGAATGCACAAATAGAAGAGACAAGAGGAAGGTGAACATATAAAAACGATGGCCAGGAACATTTGAGAATTGGGTAAAAGGAGAGAAGCCAAAGAGAAATGGGAAAGAAGTTGATATACATGCCAAAGAAGGAAAAGAAGTAAAGAAGAACAGTCAACATTGTCAAATACTGAGTAAGATGCTAGCTGAGAGAAGGTAAAATAATTCTTACTGGATGGTGGAGGTAAATTGTTGTAGTCTTAAGGAGTGAATGATGGTGAGAACAAGAGGACACTAAATTAAAGCTCTGCTGAAGAAAACAGTAAGGCAGTAACTTGAGGGTGAGTCATTGTCCATAAAGGATTTTTATTTCCCACCATAGTCCTAACCTAACATTTGACATCTATCTAGTAGGCACTCAATACCTACTGAATGCAATAATATTTTCATTTATAGACCAGGTCTATATAAAATGGTCCAGTGTTCTCCACATAAAACAGCACAAAACAGATTGATCATTCTAGGTGGGTAGAGGGATTGAAGGAAATAAAGACATTTCATTTTCTATATCATGTTTTGGGTTAATTGGCAAGAATAATTACTTCTTTCTCACCCCATCTCTGACTATACACACACCCAAATTATAGATTATAGAGGAGAAAGGAATTAAATGACTCTCTTGAGACCAGAACTGCATAGTCCAAAAGAAAAAAATTTCAGCAATCTTACTTTATTAAAAAATTAGGCATCAAGATGCTGCAATTTGCCTTACTTACACATTTAATTGCTCTTAGGTTAGATATATAATATGGGAAACCTGGAAAAAATGTTTAATGGTATAATAAACGTTTACAACCTAACATTAAATGAAAAAAGCAGCTGCCATATTGCATATGATCTCCATTTGGGAAACACGAAAAAATACAAACACAAACACACATGCACACACACACAAAGTCGGAATAAATACTATAAGAAAATAAACTGAACGGTCACAATGGCTCACGCCTGTAGTTCCAGTTACTTAGGAGACAGAGACAGGTGGATTGTTTGAGCCCAGGAGTTCAAGACCGGCCTCGTAAACATAAGAAAACTCCATCTCCACAAAAAAAAAAAGATAAAAATTAGCCAGGTGTGGTGGTGCATGCCTGTAGTCCCAGCTACTCAGGAGGCTGAAGAGGGAGATCAGTTGAGGAGTTCGGTGATGCAGTGAGCCGAGATTGAGCCACTGCACTCCAGCTTGGGCAATACAGAGGGAGACTCAGTCTCAAAAAAAAAAAAAAAGACAAGAAAGAAAGAACATCTTTCTTTTCTGAATTTTCCCAATTTTCTACAATTAAAAACGCTTTAAAGATTTCCATAAAGTCAGTCATGGGAATTTCTATCTAAGCACTTATCAGCAATTTAAGCTCCTTGTCTTTTGATCTAGGTGGCTCCAAAATAACAATAAAGGCTACAGTGATTGAAATTCACCAGACCTGAAATAGACTGCAGCCTTCTTCCTTCCCACCTTCTTAGAATCTTTGTCCTATTCATCTTCCTTACGCTTCCCTGGATTCTCTTACTTCTGGATTCTAACGGTGAGTTGTGAGAAGCGACGCGGAAAACGGAATGGAGACTCCAGCTTGTTTTAAACGAGCTGTATTACCCCGCACAGTGCAGGGGAAAAGATAATTGGCTCAGGTCTTGGCTCTGCCATCTACCACCTGTGGAGCCTTAGACAAGTCAGTTCGTATCTCTGCCACTCAGCGGTCTCGGTCGTGTCATCTTTTACCTGGAATGTCATGAAATACACAGTACATTGCAGGAACTGCCTCAGGTAAAGACTTCTAGGATTCGGTAGGTCTCAGTCGATCCCTCTGAGAAAGGCCGCACCCTAAACGCACAGTCTCTGACTCTGAGGGGGTGGGGTCGGGGAAACTGCATTTTAATAGCTTCTCAGGTGATTCAGATGCTCAGTCAGGTTTGAGACACCAGGTCTCTTCCCAGCCCTCCTGTTCTCCGATCCACTTCTCCGCTTCCCCCAGGTCCTAACGATTCTCCAGTTCCCGCACAACAGGAGCGGAGGGAAGAGGGCAGAGAAAGCACCGCTAAGGACTGCAGGCCCAGCTGGACGGCCGACCTCCTCACCCCCCGGGCGCCAGCCGGCGGGTTACATAACGGGCCTCGGGGCGCGCTCTCGCGAGGTTTCCACCGCCCCCCTCCTCGTTCCACGTCAGAGGGAACCGGGCGGAGCGGCCAACATGGCGGAACGCAGGAGACACAAGAAGCGGATCCAGGTAGCAAAGCCGAGCTCTGGGCAGGGGGCTTCAGCGCGATGGAAAGTGGAAGGAGCGGGGAAAGCCCCCTAAAAGGGCGAGCGAAAGCAAGGGCGAGGTGGGGTGGGGTGGAGTTCCGCCGCGAGGCAGCTGGCTGCAGACTGCGTCGTTGTGAGGGGCCTGAGGGGGGGCGGTGTTGGCGACGGCGGAGACAGAGACAGAGGTGGTGGTGGAGTAGCAGGGTAAGGAGGGAGGCGCCGCGCTCGGAATCCGGCTGCGGGGGCGCGGCTGTGGGCTCGGAGTTCCTGTGGTCGCGCCGTCCGGGGCCTGACCTGGGAGGTCAGCCTTCTCCGGGGCGCAGACATTGACCCTTCCCGGGGCTCCTCCCCTGCCTTCACCCCATCCTCTGGCCTTAGCTGTCCTGAAATTAAGGCCACGGTAATTGGGGTAGCAGGAGGCGGCGGACTGACCTAAAGCAGTTGGTCCTTTGTGCGCATAGACCGTAAGGGAGAATGATCTGGACTTAAGTCAGCTGCCTCGGGGCCTAGGCAGCGATCTGCTCATCCAGATGTTCAGTTGCGTTGCTCTTCTTTCCCCTCAATATTATTAACTTAATAGTCCACTTGAAGCTTGCCAGCTTTTTTCCAGGCGACGTGGTGTAAACAACCACAACCTCGTTGGTGCTGCAACGAGCTGGTGGCGCCCAGAAACCCTTCACATGCCAGTGTGTCATCCTCGTAGTAACCTACATAACATCCCTGCCTCACTCCACATGCATGTCATTTGTGCATTTCTTCCTTGCGATTTTCCCTGGTTCTTGTTCTTTGCCAAGAGGATTAATTATGTAGAACATCTTGGACTCAGGATATTTATTAGTCGTCTCATCAGCTGATGTGCTGAGAAACCTTCATAAGGCCTCATAAATTGATCACGTAGTAAATTGTTACTATAATCATAAATTGTTACACTCATCATTGCCTTTCTGTTCCTATTTCATTGCTTAGAATGATTTTTTCTTTCTTCCATTTTATCCCGTCTTTTTGTTTTTTGTTTTTTTTTCAAGCTTATCGATTTATTGGCCTACACTACAGGTGTTTTGAGCTATACAAGTTAAAGTTCTTCTGGAAACTTCTTAAGTGCTGTGAAAAAGACACACGTGATCAATAAATTTGGAATTTTGGAATTTGGCAGAAATAAAGTAGTTCCGAATAGGGTACGGAAGGGAATTAGAAAGAGGCAGATTTCAAGTTCAGACAGATCAGACTAGGTCTTAAGATCAGTAGAAGTTTCTAATTATACTGTTCTTAATCTTTCAAGAGTTAGTGTTATTCCTCTGACGTGGGCATACAATATTTTATTAGATTGTGTATTGAAATTGTCTGTCAGATTTGTACTTACAGAACTTCTTAGATTTACACTTGACAGCACAATTTTATGCCCTTCAATACACATTGTTTTACAATTCCAGTTGCTTTTTAATATTGTTGTAAGGGTTATATAATTCACCTTTTGAATAGCTGCTCTTATTTTAGTTGTGATCTTATATTAAACAGAGGCTGTGGAGTAATGTGACAGTGGCAGAGAGCTCAAACTTGAGCCAGACTGCCTGTTTGTACCCCAGCTCCACCAATTATTGGCTGAGTAACTTTGAGCAAGTTAATTTTTACCTCACTTTCTGCATGTGTAAGAAGGGATATTTACCTCAAAAAAGAAAAAAAGAAAAAAGAAAAACTTTAAGGTTGCTGTGAAAATAATAGGTGAGTCCACTTATTTATTAAAAGTTATTAAAAGTATTTGGCACATAACCCCTCCCTTCTATTCTACTCCTTACCCAGGATGAAGGATTTAGATTGGATTGTTATTTTGTTTTTTGTTAAGTACTCTTTGATATACTGAAGAAAGATTAGCAACCCTCAATTCAGTAAATAAACTGTTAGGTTGGGAGTTATGTAGAGTATAGCTGTTTACTTTCTATTATTTGAGGATCAATTATTAAAAACCTACTTGGCATACACAAAATTAAGTGACATTTATTTTTCTGTCCTTGAAATTTTCTACATGGCTGTGTAAAATGTTTGTGAGAGATCTTAGAGTACTGCTTTTATGCAGCCTAAGACACTTATGAAAATATACTAGCCTAGAAAATACCTCAGTTTTATCATTCCAGATAATCAGAAGCTCTATAATCACTTGTGATAAAAAGATCAAATGTAATGAAAAGTTCAGAGTTTAACTTACAAAAAAGATCCTGTTGTGGAATTTTTAGGCAAAAAAGTCTGTAATATCAGCCGAGTTTCTGTCATTTGTTGCTTGGTGTTTTATGTTCAGAAAGATGTTTACGTTTAGTGATTCAGTGATCTTTAATTGTAGTTTGCACATTGGGGAGAAATGTTTGATACAAACCGATAAGTTCAGGGTTTAAAACAAAAAGTAGCTAATTTGCTTTTTCTGTGTAATTCAGTGTAATTTCAGATTCTCGTGTCCCACTGAAGTTTCTAGCAAGAGGACTGTTGTCACATTTCCTTCTTGGACTCACATTACTGGTCACTGAAAACCAGAAGTGAGCTACATGTACTCATGTACTCATACAGTAACTACATATAGATGAACAATGTGCTGCTGCATACCAGTAGTTGATTTACAATCCTGGTATCAAGAAATTTTAGAGTTTAAAAGGATCTAGTACAGTTTGTTTGGAAGCCTTTTTCAGGAATTCAGTCTTACATGAAAGCAGAGTAGTGATCCTACAGCTTCCTGATCTTACCCAACACCCTCGTTTTTCAGATAAACTGAGGTCCAGTGAGGTTTTGTGACTTAATCCAGGATCATCAATCAAGATAGTAAAACCAGATTTAGACCAGGTCTTCTGATTCCCAACTGAATACTCTTTCCATGTCACAATAGATAAAAAATAAGTTGCTCTGAAATACTTTAATCCTGACTTCTTTATTATTGAATTGTACAATGTAAAGACAACATGATTTGTCCTTGCTAAAGAGGATCGTCCCATTCAGTATTCTGCTTATATGTAAAATATCCAGTTGAGTTTTGAGACATTTAAATGGCTAATTCTTAGAACTCTTATAACCCTCCATTACTTATTGTTGTTGCACCCATCTGTCTTCCTGGCAAGCAATAAAACCTTAACATATTATGGGCTTATATGCTTAATTTCAGGACAAGGGAAGAAAAGAGAAAATTTAGGACTATATAGCCAGCTATACAGGTCTGATGTCTGACTCCGAATATTCTGAAGAGAAGGAACTCAGGAAGCCAGTCCTAAATCAGAAAACTCCCCCCAAAGACTTAATGGAGGGTTTTGCAGTTTAGCAAACCCATTGCTAAAGAAAGAATACAATAGAAGGGAGTTGGAGCTATTACAGGAGGGCACTGCTGTTGTCTAGATACTCTTGTACAGCTTTATTTGTATAGCACACTGTGTTACTAATGATTAAGGTCCCCTCCATCTTTTAGATTTTATTGTTAAACTACTATTTGTATTTTTCACAAATATTTTATGCTGCTTGAACCAAGCCTTTTTCTTTTTTGCTCAGTTCATGGTTGACAGATCAGCTAAGCTAATTTTATTGGATGTAGTAATTTTAAAAGTTCCTCTGTATCACAAATTCTATAAGATTGATGCCCGTGGCATATTTATTCTTGATCTTTTATTTTTTTCTCAAAAAGGTTAAATATTGACTAAAATAACTTAGAAATGGCAAACTCTATTTTATCATAGTATTTTAGTGTTGCTGTATTTTAAAGTAAAACATAGTATTTATTAAAGAATTTTGTAAGAGTGTTCTAACCAAACTTCCAATTTAAATAATTTTGGATTTTAAGTTACAACACCCAAAGTATTGGTATTGGGTGCAAAGAAAGGAAAAGCAGTCCAGCCTAAATTTATTGACTCTTAGCTTCCTCATTTTAAGACAGTTGTGTTCATTCATTGAACTAAGAAGTTCTCTCCATTCATTTGAAGATTGATGGGTTGGTTTCTCTTTATTAGTGGGTGCTACTATTCCCAAAAGGCCTTCACTTTGTTAGAAGTCTTCTAGGAAAGTTATAAAAATATTCTGTTTACATCAAAAGAAAAAGAGGGGAGGTACTGTGTTCCAACGTATAAACAGAAAGAAGGTAAAACTTTTGTACCCCCTTATGCTGCATCAGGAGAACAGTGAAAGTGAAGACTCCATGCATGTTGGATGTGGTGGCTTGTGCTTGTAATCCCAACTATCCGTTCATGTTCTCATGGTACTCTTTTTTCTTATCTTTTTTTTTTTTTTTT
>NW_016813639.1:265411-277015 GCF_001698545.2 Rhinopithecus bieti
AAAAAAAAAAAAAAAAAAAAAAGAAAGTATCAATAAACAAGTTAATTCTATGTCTAGTTGGGAGAGATTATCCAAGTCCGTGTTTTCTCTTCCTTTCATTGCCACTTGGTAGTGCCTTTACAAAGGACAGGATGCAGTTTTGGAAGAGTTTGGTGAACTTGAAATTAATTGTTAAAATGAGATTTTTTAATTTTGTGCATACATATCAGATTCCCTATTGCATAATATGTAATTCTCAATTTTTATGTATCCTAATATTTAATCAGATTTTACATGTGATGCCTCTAGCAGCAGTAAGTAGATTAGTATATTTATGTCTGTATTCAGGAATAGTAGTGTTAGTATGAGTATATATGTAACATGCCTAAATTTGATATGGTCTTTCTCTACAATTACCTTCCTCCCAAAGTTCCTTTCTGTTGATAAAGTTAGAAATCTGACATCTTTACCTAGCCATTTTGTTTATCCTTTATCATTGAGTTCTATCTGTTCTACATTTGAAATGTTTCAAATATCTACATTTCTTTCCCACTTATAATCTGGTATCACACCACAATTTACTTGGATATTACAGTAGTCTTCCATCCGTTTCCCTGCCTTATGCATTCTTTTCCAGTTCATCCTACGCACAGCCACCAAAATCATGTCTAAATCATTTTTCTAATTATGTCCTATTCAGAAACTACTAGTGGTCTTTCTCCTGCTTACAGGATAAAGTAGAAATTTCCTCACCTACCTTGATGACTCTTTATTCTACTTTTACATACTTAATCTGCCAATACTTCCTAGCTTGTCTCTACTACAGCCAATTTTGTATCATTCTCAGCCACAATATTTATGGCTTTTCAATCAATTTACCCAAAACTGGTTCATCTTTCAAAATTTAGCTTCCTCTTCCAGTGTTCCTGTCCACATTGATAATCTCACTCCTACTTTGTGTGCTTTTACTTTGTTGCCAAGGCTGGAGTGCAGTGGCATGATCTTGGTTCACTGCAGCCTCAACCTCCCAGGGCTCAGATGGTCTTCCTACCTCAGCCTCCTGAGTAGCTGGAACGACACATGTGCACCACCTTTTTCTTTTTTTCTTTTTTTCTTTTTTTTTTTTTAGTAGAGAAGGAGTTTCACCATGTTGCCCAGGCTGGTCTCAAGCCTGGTCTTCTGGGCTCAAGCAGTCTGCCTGCCCCAGCCTCCCAAAGGACTGGGATAACAGGCATGAGCCACCCCACCCATCCTACTTCGTGTATTTCAAAAATATTTTTTCTGCCTCTCTTTTCGTGAAATAAAAATTACTGCTTCTAATAGTTATGTAATAGAGTGTACATATCATGTCTTGCAAATCTATGCTGTTAACTGTAGCATCCAGAGATGATAGGGTAAGTACTCTGTAAGTCCGAAAGAACAGGTCACGTTTATTCAGACTTCTCCCCCACAATTTTTAATCAAGCACCTCCCAGTAACAAGTTATTTAATTAGATCAGCTTTAAGTTGACAACAGATGTATCAGATGAGGAAAAAATTGAGCACGTGTGGTGTGATTATATAATAGAATTGGTTTTTATAAACCATTTATAGTAGTATTTTCAACTTTTATAGTATTACTTTTTCAGATGTATGGATATATAGAATATTATTTACTAATTGAGGCTCTGCGAAGTGTAGTGTATTTTATAAACAGAATTAAATATTACCATTTAATATACCTGATACCAACATATATTAATATATTTTAGTATGGTTTCAAAATTTTAATGAGGAATTTTACCTTTTATTATATCAGAAAGTATATTTTGCAGTCAGACCTCAAATAAATCGTTATGAATCTTGTAGATGTTCCTGAACTTGGAGTGTTAAATTTTTAATTTGCCATTTTTTAAGATTCTACTTTTTGGCTGGGTGTGGTGGCTCATGCCTGTAATCGTGGCACTTTGGGAGGCTGAAGCATGCAGATCACCTAGGTCAGGAATTCGAGACCAGCCTGGCCAACGTGGTAAAATCCCATCTCTACAAAAAATTAGCCAGATATGGTGGTGGGCACCTGTAATCCCAGCTACTCGGGAGGCTAAGGCACGAGAATCACTTGAACCCAGGAGGTGGAGGTTGCAGTGAGCTGAGATAGCACCATTGTACTCCAACCTGGGCGACAGAGCAAGACTGTGTCTCAAAAAAACCAAACAAACAAAAAAAGAAGATTCTACTTTTTGTGACACATATTTTCATATATAAAAGTTTTAATTTCATAAATACTTGATTTTACAGTAGTCTTCTTTTGGGTTGAGTGGTTTGGGCTTTTAATTTTTATTTCCACAAATAGCCCACAGCTGGTAGTTGCAGACTGTAGAAATTGTATACCTGGTATGATCTTACACAGGTAATTGGCTACTGGAAGTAGAGGACTTGGGAAATACAAAGGAAGAAATGAGAGAAGTAGCTGCCAGGAGACTCAGTAACCAAAACACAAACCTCCACTTCATCTAACACATTATTCCTTTTTGGGATAAAATTAAACGTTTGTTGATTGTTCTTTATTTTCCTCAAACGTAACTGAATTCAGACTTATCTTAACTTTGGAAAAACCTGACATAGATAAGTTGGATAGATTCTTTTTTCTATTTTGCATCATTAGATTTTTTTCGCTTGAAACAACTGTGTTTAGCATTAATTCTTGGCATCTTAGATTCTTGCCAGATAATTTTTTACTATTATTTGGCATTTTATTCTTTAAAGAAGCAGACCTTCCTGAAATCATTCACATTTAGATTATATGTTGCTGGAAATATTGAATGTTCTGTGTATTATGCTTAAGCATGTAATTAAAGACAGTAATTAGGAACAGTGCATTTGTTTCAGTAGCTTACAGCAATAAGACAACTTTTGAAAGTTTATACATAAGATGTATACAAAGATAGACAGCCTTCATTGTCTTCAGTACGTGAGCAGGGAAAATAAGTTCACAGGAGGAATTGTCAAAGAACTTCAGAATGAAAGGGAATACAGGGAAGATAGGGAATGAGAAACAATAAAGAAAATAATAGAAAATTTGGGAAAAGGTACAGAAGAAAGAAAGCAGAGAAGGACTAAAACAGCCTTTCCAAAATGACTCTTTGTCAGTGCACTTCTGTTAATCACTTCTTCAAATGAGATAGTAATATCTCTTTTGCATTTTTTATTTTGCCTCATCCTTACTGGAGAAGAGGAGAAAGACAGTCCCAGGAGTGTCTGGTATCTGCAACCACAGTGGGAAAGCAAAGAGAATACAAATTGTCATTGTCTCAGTAGTTCTTATGGCTACCACACTGGGGCAGCTGTCATTGATTAATTTGAGAACTCCTCCTGCAATCTGTTGTCCATTGTTCAGGGTACCTATCTTTGGCTGTTATTTTAACATTTATTTATGACATTTGTTTCTACTTACTTTGACATTTGGGTACTCACTACTGGCAACATCTTATCTTTTTAATTACTGCCTTGTGGCTTATAAAAAGAGACTATGGCCAGCAGCGGTGGCTCATGCCTGTAATCCCAGCACTTTGGGACGCTGAGGCCAGCAGATCACTTGAGGTCAGAAGTTCAAGATCACCTGGCGAAACCCTGTCACTACTAAAACTACAAAAATTAGGTGGACATGGTGGCAGGCACCTGTAATCCCAGCTACTCAGGAGGCTGAGGCGGGAGAATTGCTTGAACTCAGGAGGCAGAGGTTGCAGTGAACTTAGATCGCACCACTGCACTCCAGCCTGGGTGACAGAGTAAGACTCCATCTCAAAAAAAAAAAAAAAAAAGACCATATAAGAATGAAAGTGAGCTGGTACAAAGTAGTTATCATTGTGGAAAAAACAACTCAGATGCCTCATAGTCGAAGCCGAGAAGCAGAAAGGCTTTGCCTCTATCAACTTATATTTGAAAAATGTAGTTTCTTTAAATCTCCATTTTGTCTTTTGAACACATTATCAGTTCTGCTCCAGGGAAAGCTTGAAAGCAAAGCCTGTACTCCACTTGAAAAGATTCATAAAATAGATTTGTAAATTATTCTTCAGCGCATGGATTTCTCAAGTAAATGATTATACTAAATTAATATTCATATGTTGCAGGAAGTTGGTGAACCATCTAAAGAAGAGAAGGCTGTGGCCAAGTATCTTCGATTCAACTGTCCAACAAAGTCCACCAATATGATGGGTCACCGGGTTGATTATTTTATTGGTAGGATTATATCAGTAAAATCATATTAGTGTACATATCTTGTGAAGTTAACCTACATTTGGGATATGTAGAAGTTTTAAAAGTGCTTTCCAAATGTGATTGTTCTGGTGATGGGCATATGGCAGTTGATTATTCTGTTCTTTCCTTTTATGATTGAAAATGTCTATAATTAAAAAAACATGTTTTCTAATAACTATTGTTGGAAATTTTTTTAAATAGGATTTATTTTCAGTGTTTTAAAATACTACCTTTTGTTTAGATAGTATGTGTACTTGGAACTAAGAGCTTTGGCTTTTTTCCCCCGAACAATGTCATTATAAGCTGATGTCATTTATAACACCAGAGCTTCTAAGTAGGGGTTGAGTTTGCCTTTCTCATCAATTAAAAGTGAATTGCAGCTGGGTGTCGTGGCTCACACCTATAGTCCCAACACTTTGGGAAGCCAAGGCAAGAGGATTACTTGAGGCCAGGAGTTCAAGACCAGCCTATGCAACACAGTGAGACCCCCATCTCTGCAAAAAAAAATTAGATGAGTATGATGGCATGTGCCTCTGAAGTGAGAGGATGGCTTGAGCCCAGGAGTTAGAGGCTGAAGTTAACTATGATCCCACCACTGTACTCCAGCCTGGGTGACAGAGCAAGAACCTGTCTCTTAGAAGAAAAAAAAAACTAAATTGCCAGTAGAGAGGAAAATTCCTTTATTGTCTCTCTCTTTAGTGTTATTAATGATTTGACATTCATTACAACTTTAAAAAAGTAGATGTGCTAATCTCTTCAGATAGTATGTTTAGCTGTTTCTTGTGACAGCAGTAGATTGTTGACAGAGCTTCTTCCTCAGTGTATTAGAGTAAATAAAACTTGATGAGAATTTTTATTACTTGCAGGGAGCAGAGAATATTTTGGTTTATCTACATATCCTTGTGATTAATAAGAGTGATAGTTACATACAGATATTTTAAATTTTTGAATATTTCCCCATTAATTTATCTTGCTTTAGTTGATATTTCTGAATGCCATTATTTCCCAACATTACTTTTAAAAGATACTTAATATATTTCACAAGTTGAGGTTTTGGGGAACTATTAATCATGATCATGTTAGATTTAATTTTCTGTTGAGTTTGGTTTTCTTTTTTGTTGCCAGAGTGTTGAAATTTCACTTTGTAAAATATTATTTAGATAGACGTAAATTCCCATGTATACTAAATTTAAATAATGAATTTTTTCTTCAGCTTCAAAAGCAGTGGATTGTCTTTTGGATTCAAAGTGGGCAAAGGCCAAGAAAGGAGAGGAAGCTTTATTTACAACCAGGGAGTCTGTGGTTGACTACTGTAACAGGTACTGTTTATTTCTTAGTGAAGAATAACATAATAATTTTAAATTTTATTCGTAGTTCTGAAGCTCCTTACATCATTAAAAGTAGTGATACTACAACATAACTCAAATATAGTTTTCACATGTAACCTGATTTCTTTAGTACCTTTGGAAATGTGTTTGGTATTAGAGTATTATACTTTTAACTGTATATAATTTTTATTTATGTTTTATTACTTTTATATATTTGTGAGCCCTACTAAAGGGTCAGCAACAAAAATCATATACCAGTGCCTACAGTAGAAAAGGAAGTTCTTTCTTTTATAGAGCAAATTGGTTGGGGAGTCTTTTTTTCAAAACTTGCAGGAATTCCTATTAGCTGTGTTACCGCTATTTTTTTAGTACCTGCACTCTGAGCCATAAGCAGCATACCCTTTCCTATTTGGTTCAGTGTTTGCTAATGTAGTATTCTAAAATCAAGGCAGCTGCAACATCTACCTTGTCTTTTTCTGAGAATTTCAAGATGAAATACAGCTAATTCAGTAATGTATCATATATTTTTCGTAATAGATTTTTTTCTGTTTTGAAAAAACTTTTGATGGTGAGTGGTTTACCTAAAAGATAAAGTCACCTTCTTTTGGAAAGAAGTATGCTGGTTTTCTTTCCATTTTTTTCTTTTTTTCTTGGTTTACTTAATACTAAGCATTTTCTTAATATATGTTAACTAAATTTTGTTTTCATAACACTAAAGCTTATCTTTGGGGATTTTAGATTATTTAATGTGTACTAATATTTTATTTAATGGCACCTAAAGTATCAGCCACCTAAGAACCCTCTTAAAAACCACTATTTCACCACCTGGTTTCTTAAGCTGTCAAGTCAAAGAATTATTGAATATTTCTTAAAATTCTTAGTTGCCAAAGACTAGAGGTTACTAACAGACCTTTTAGAAACAATAGGTTTCGGCCGGGCGCAGTAGCTCACGCCTGTAATCCTAGCACTTTGGGAGACTGAGGCAGGCGGATCACGAGGTCAGGAGATGGAGACCATCCTGGCTAACACAGTGAAACCCTGTCTCTACTAAAAATACAAATACTGTCTCCTCCAACAAAATGAAGATGCATTTAATGGAGCTATTAGATCTGTAAGCCCAAATCTCTGAGTAGAGTGGCCAGTGTGAATCCACATTTTTTGGCTTTTTAGGAGCCTTGGTACTTTGTTATTTGAAAAGCTCGAAAGACCTGAGTACGGAGAGTGTCCAAAGATACTCGATTTTCATTGTATATGCTCTTCCCACTGACGTCAGATTGAGTCCTTTCTGCACTAAAATAAATGAGAGTAGCATAACTTTAAGGTCTCCAGAGCCACTTCTTACACAACCGTAGAGTCTTGTTGGCCAGTCCTCATGAGTTGCTGCCCAGTAGCAGACAAAATCACAAAGGGACTCTTGTCCAGTTTCTTTTTTTCTCTTTCTGGCATCCTCCAATACTGTCAGTTTTTCTGAAGCAGCTAAGTGGCATGAGGGAGTCTGAGGAAAAACAAAATAGGAAAATGTAGGATGATAAAACAATCTTTTCTAATGTGATCTATACCTTTTTATGGGCTATATCATGAATGAACTCATACATATTAGGTTAAGTCTCCACAAGACTTTGTATCGCTGACCCCCAATCCAGTTATGTCGTCCTCGGTCTTGTGCACATGCCACACTCATCTTCTCTTCTGGTCTTACTCCTATGATAACTTGCCACTTTGCCTAAATGGTTCTCTTTCCTCTGTCCCATGTGCCTCTCAAAATCACAAACAAATCCCTCAAGTCCTTCCTCTACCATGTACTCTTCCCGAGGCCCTCCAGCCTTCATCAGCCTTTGTATCTAAAGGTCTGAGTTTATCACATTAGTACCTCCCAGTTTGGCCCTTACTATTTTAGAATTGCTACATATGTGTTATTTTTTTTTAAATCTCCTCCCAGCTAAATCTGAAAACAATTGTAAGACTGTTTTATACTTTATTGTAACTCCATAACAATTACCACAGTGTGAGCACTTAATAAAAACCCACCTTTGCCACATTGGTGAAAGTCCCCAACATGTCTGGCATTTAATAAATGTTTGTTAAATCTGAAAAAAGATGGAGTTGAGGGGAAAAAATACAGAAGCAATTTTAAAACTTTTTAGAGCTGTTTTAAAACCACTTACTCAACAAATATTCTAGGCTCCAGGAATACAATCATGACTGTGACTTGGTCCCTACATCAGAACATCCTCTGATCTGTTAGGGAAGATTTATAACTAATTACAATGGGTGTGTTCTATAAGGAAGAGAGAGATGGTGAAACTACGAAGAATGACATCACAAAGAAAATGTTTTAAGTAAATTTTGAAACATAAATAGGTGATTACCCAACAAACAAGAGAATAAAGGAAATTCATTCCAAGCAAAGGGCATAGAACACACCAAGATAGGAAAGTTTGAGTAGTTCTGTAAAAATGTCAGAGAGCTTTATGTTAGTAATGTGTTCTATACCATGTGTTTAAAGCCAAATGGAGGCTCTGATATTATACAGATGTTAATGTCAGTCTCACCTTTTGACCTAATTGTGAAATTATTTTCAACACAATTTAACTGAAAGTTAATAGTCTAGTTTTCTTTCATGGGGGTGGGCAGCAGTGCAGGAAAGTTGACAGAAGCAGATGATCCTGCTGTTTCTATTGCCTTCTGTATCTACTCATCAGGGAAAAGACTTTTTTCTTTTTTTTTTTTTTTGAGATGGAGTTTCTCAAAAAAATGGCAGTTTCTCTGTCACCAGGCTGGAGTGCAGTGGCGCGATCTCGGCTCACTGCAAGCTCCGCCACCCAGGTTCACACCATTGTCCTGGGACTACAGGCACCCACCACCACGCCCGGCTAATTTTTTGTATTTTTAGTAGAAATGGGATTTCACCGTGTTAGCCAGGATGGTCTCGATCTCCTGACCTTGTGATCCACCCGCCTCAGCCTCCCAAAGTGCTGGGATTACAGGCGTGAGCCACCACGCCTGGCGGAAAAGGCTTTTTTCTACTAAAGTTGCATTGTTTGTTTTTAAAATTATTTCTTTATTAAGAATAATTTTTTCCAATAAAGTAAATTTAAGAAAATGGGAAATGTTGCAAATGATTTAGAAGAAAATCCAAATTACTAATAATGTTGCTTCATAGATAGCCCCATTACCATTTGAGAATATATGCTTCAGGTACCTGTATGTGTACACATGTACTCTTAATATGTGGACATGTATATGAACTGCATTATAAAATGCTGGTTTTTCAATTAACATATGATAAACAGGATGTATTTTTATTTTCATTTGTAGTGGTTCCTGATAGGAAATCTGGAAATCACATAAGTGCACAAAGAAAAGTAGAATATATTTTCATTGCAGATTTTTTTGTGTAACGCATGTTCTGAAGAAGAGTGAAAACTACCAGGGACTGCAATTCAGTTTTCAAATACTTCCCACCTGACTATTTTTTTTTTTTTTTTTTTTTTTTGGAGACGAGTCCTCACTCCTGTGGCGGGGCTGGAGCGCCCGCGGCGAGTGCCAGGGCCGGCGATCGTCAGCTCATGCAAGCTCTGCCTCCGGTTTACGCCATTCTCCGTGCCTCAGTGCCTTCCCGAGTAGCTGGGGACTACAGGCGCGCCACCCGCGCCCGGCTAGTTTTTTGTGATGTTTTAGTAGGACGCTCGGTTTCACGAGGTTAGCCAGGATTGGTCTCGACTGCCTGGCGTCGTGATCCGCCCGTTCTCGCCCTCAAAGTGCTGGGATTACAGGCTTGAGCCACCGCGCCCGGCCCCCACTACTATTCTTAAATCCCACTTTGTACTCCTAAGTAGTTAATCATTAAGGTCTCATTTCAGATTCTTGTTTGTTTATATATGTATATGTATTCATAGCAGATATGATTAGTATTTTAGGGGGCACTTTGAACATTTGCACAATTATATGCACAATCATATTTGCAGAATTTAAAAATAGGTCTTCTGAATAAGTAGTATGGGCCAAATGAGGAAACCTAGAAATTAGCTTTGTGGAAGTGCTCATAGGCTGGACCTAATTGGGGAGCAGATGGAAGCCCAGCCAGGCAGGTAAAACACAGGTGCTTCAGGGGACTGAACACAATGACAAAAAGAAGTGGTTATCTGGGCAGGAAGAAAGCATCTAGTTAAAAAGTGCTGCAATGTGCTGGAGCAGGCACCAGTGAGGTGTAAGTAGAAAGGTAGCTAGATAGTCACCATTAGCAGGCACCAGTGGTGGTGGTGAGACCTAGCTTCTAGATCGTATTGTGGTAGTTGTACATTATCAAAGCAGGAATGAAGAAACCAGTCAGGAATTCTGAAACTAGAACATGAGATTTGAAAAAGTGACTTTTAGATGACAAAAATAAGGGCAACCCAGTTTCTTGAGTAGGATTATAAGGTTAAAGAGAAACTACCAAGCAAGGTTGACTTAATTTGGGGTAAGATAAAAAATGAATAAAGCAAGGATCTCTCTCTTAAGAAGTTTACCGTCTAGTGAAGGAGCAAACAACTATAACAAATTATATAGTGAGTTAGAAGATAAGTGCTATGGATAGGATAACAGGAAACGAGAGAATGGGAAGGTGGGCTTAGGTTTTAAACAGAGTAGTTGTGGTTGAGAGAAAATGAAGAAAGTGAGGGAATGAAACAAAAGGACATGCTTATTTGGGGGAAGAACATTCTAAGGAAAGGGAACAGCTGGTGTGAAGGCCCTAAGGTGAGAATATGAAATATAATAATAACTGCTAAAAAGAGAAGAACAATCTATTTAGAGAGAAAGTAGTGAAATCAGGAATGCACCATGTTTTGCCAAATATATTGCACATTTTTCAATTTGATGCTGTGCAAGTCCTTTTCAGAAAGAGTCCAAAAATCTTACCTTAGTATATTTAATCATTACTTAATTGAAGATAATCATTACAGTGGCAGACTGAATTGTAAAGTACTTGGAGAAAAAAGAACATGAAGAGAGCTGAAAAGACATTATTTGGATCAATCAAATCATCACTTTTAATCTGTTAACATTTCTTAAACTGTTTATTTTCTCCATTCTTTATTATGTCAGCTCTTGCATTTGAGACTTAACATAAAGTGAAGCTGAGTCTTGATTACTCTAAATGAACCCAGAAAGAGTCTTTATACGGATAATCTCAAACCTATAATCTCTTTTATAATTAAGTTACATCATTAAAAATGAAAATTATATTGAATATCACTGAGTTTTGACAACTTTTATATAATTGACTGTAAAGTTTTTTGATTTAGTGGTATCGCTGACTACTTTTTCACGGGCATACTAGTTGTAATTTCTCTTATGTTTGCTAATTTATGTCTTCCTTTGCTTATTTTATTCAGGTCTTGATATTTTTGCTTTTTGGTCTATATCTATATTGGGAGTGTAATGCCATACCTGTTTTTCCCAAAGGCTTTTAAAGAAGCAGTTTTTTCACCGGGCCCTAAAAGTAATGAAAATGAAATATGATAAAGACATAAAGAAAGAAAAGATAAAGGAAAAGCTGAAAGTGGAAAAGAAGAAGATAAAAGAGCAAGAAAGAAAATATAAAGGAAGAGAAGACAAAAAAAGAAAAGAGAAAAAAAAGGATGGTGAAAAGGAAGAACCCAAAAGGTGAGTTAATCTAAAATTAAGTAAAATTTAAAATCATTATGTGCACATGATCATTACTGGCCTATGAGCATATTTAAATATTATGCAATACCCACCTGAGATAACTATATTAGAGTTATTATAAATACCATGGTTGAGAATTCTTATTTCTGTGCTACAAATAGTCAGTGAAAATTTTTTGACTGTATGAACGTCATTTCTTGCTTGCTTGTAAGTATTATTTCTTCTATTCAACTTGTGTTTTCATAGGAGGAAACTCCAGGAACTCCTAAAAAGAAGGAAACTAAGAAAAAATTCAAACTTGAGCCACATGATGATCAAGTTTTTCTGGATGGAAATGAGGTGAGAGTAAGCCTATAACTAGAAGTTCAGTTTTCTATAGGAGTTTTAGAAACATGTTTGATGCCTTCAC
>NW_016813639.1:279163-296580 GCF_001698545.2 Rhinopithecus bieti
TTTTTTTTGAGACGGAGTCTCACTCTGTCGCCCAGGCTGGAGTGCAGTGGCGCAATCTCAGCTCACTGCAAGCTCCACCTCCCAGGTTCACGCCATTTTCCTGCCTCAGCCTCCCAAGCAGCTGGGACTACAGGCACCCGCCACCACGCCTGGCTAATTTTTTTTTGTATTTTTAGTAGAGACGGGGTTTCACTGTATTAGCTAGGATGGTCTCCATCTCCTGACCTGGTGGTGATCCACCCGCCTCGGCCTCCCAAAGTGCTGGGATTACAGGCGTGAGCCACCACGCCTGGCCAAAACCTGAAAGAAAAGTATCTTAATACAAAATAGATGCATATTTCTTTCTCATCAGTGAAATCTATAGGTAAGCTGTACAGATATGTCAGCTCCATGGTGGATCCCAGCTCTTCTTTTCTCCTCTGTCTGAGGCTTCTAGCTAAGGTTACCTCATGGTCCAAAATGACTGCCAACCTTATATCTACATTGAAAAGAGGAAAGGAGGGTGAAGAATATGTCTCCTCTTTAAGGAGACCACTTTAAGGACACTGTCCAGAAAGCTGGCAATTTCATTTGTGCTTGAATTCCATTGACCAGAACATAGTCACATGGTCATGTATACGAGAAGTAAAATCTTGGAAATGCACTTTTTATACAGGGTGATTATTTGCCTAGCTAAAATGTAGGGTTTCCATTATTATCAAAGAAAACAAGAGCAGAATAGGAGATACCTACAAGTCTCTATCTCTTACAGAATGTAAGTCAGACACATCACTTGAGGGGCTTAAAATTTTTAACATTACTTGATGCTTTGTGCTTATCATTTGTAATGGAATATTTGTATGGTGGTAGCCTTCCATAAAGACTGCTTAATTCAGTCACTTCACCAGTACATAAACATGAGTTATATACTGGGCATTGAACTGTTACGAATTTTAGGATATCCGTTCCTGCTATACCTATACAAAAGTAACATCTATAAAGTCGTGGCTCCTAGGCTGTGTGTTTGAAATTCTTACTTGCATGAGACTATCTAGAGTAGGATTGTGGGGGAGGATTATATATTTATAATAAACTGTCCTCAGGTGACTCTGACGTGAACCCCTGGTTAAGAATCATTGTAATAGAAAACTGTAGGTCTTTCTTGGCCAGGCGCGGCGGCTCACGCCTGTAATCCCAGCACTCTGGGAGGCTGAGTCGGGCGGATCACGAGGTCAGGAGATTGAGACCATCCTGGCTCACATGGTGAAACCCCGTCTTTACTAAAAAATACAAAAAATTAGCCGGGTGTGGTGGCAGGTGCCTGTAGTACCAGCTACTCGGGAGGCTGAGGCAGGAGAATGGCGTGAACCTGGGAGGTGGTGCTTGCAGTGAGCCGAGATTGCGCCACTGCACTCTGGCCTGGGTGACAGTGCGAGACTCCATCTCAGGGGGAAAAAGAAAGAAAACCTTTGGTCTTTCTTAATGTGAAGGCTCAAATGCCCTCACTTAAACATTGAGCATCAGCTATGTGCCAGACATTTTTATAGGCGTTGGGAATAGCTTGATAAATAGGATAAAATCTCATGATCTAGCAAGGATACAGGCACTTAAACATGTTAGTATAGTACAGTGTGGTAAGCATTAATGGTGCGAGAGCACAAATTAGGAACAGTTAATTTAGTCAGGAAGGATAAGAAGGGTCTAAAGGACACTTGAGCTTAGATGACTGGCAGATTGCCAGGTGTACCAGGAAGGAGTTTAGGTCTATTGGGGAAGGAAGCAGCCTGAGCAAAAGCATGGGTGCTTGCTATCCTGAAAAGCAAGCACCCATGGGAAGAGTACTGTTATTTATAGTAACTAAGAAATAAAACTGAGTTTTGTGGATGAATGATCAAATGAGTTCCGATCTGAATGAAGTAAATTTCTGTTGTATAAAATAATAGTCTGATAAAAGGAAGGAGCCACTACTTCATAAGCTTTGAAGTAGTGGTTCCCAGCTTATGGGCCCTCCATGGAAGAGTGGGCAATGAAATTATTACAGTCATAGAAACTATGTTCACCAAGCATGATCTTTAATAATTGTTCTTTGTGTCTTATCAGGAGAGAAAAGGGTGGAGTTGAGAGATGCTGGATCTGTGATAGGGCCTGGCTGGAATCTATCTTAACTGTGCTTTTATCCCAAACTGGTTCATCATTACATTAGGGACAAATTAAGGTTGACAGTTGCTGGTGTTTTGTTTGAATAAATAATGATTTGCACACATTAACAATTTTTTTTCCCCCCAAGACAGAGTCTTGCTGTGTCACCCAGGCTGGAGTGCAGTGGTGTGATCTCAGCTCACTGCAACCTCTGACTCCCGGGTTCAAGCAATTCTCCTGCCTCAGCCTCCCGAGTAGCTGGGATTACAAGCGTCCACCACCACACCTGCCTAATTTTTGTATTTTTAGTAGAGACAGGGTTTCACCATGTTGGCCAGACTGGTCTCGAACTCCTGACCTCCAGTGATCCACCTGCCTTGGCCTCCAAAGTGCTGGGATTATAGGCGTGAGCCACCAAGCCTGGCCAGACAAATTTTTAAATGTATGTAAGAACATACAAATTTACTTAAGTGCTTTATAGAATTTATAGTTTTCCTATAATCATTTTCTAGTGCCAGAAGAACCACTACTGCTGAAGGAAAGATCTTTGAAATTTATTACCTTAGAAAGTACTTCTCATACGTTAAGAGGTTGATGACTGCTTTAGGGGACCTAAAATGTAGAATTAAGCGTTACTTTCTAATGTGACATTAGAACTTTTAAGCACTGAGGTTTCTTGATTCTTCTAGGTGTATGTATGGATCTATGACCCAGTTCACTTTAAAACATTTGTCATGGGATTAATTCTTGGTAAGTAGTGAGATGTTAGTAGCTTTAAAGTGCAATCTAAAATTTAGAAAACAATATGCAGATACTATAAAAGAAAATGTTCCTAAATTTAACATAAAATAGTTGTCATTTTAAAAATACTTTAAAGTCAGAAGGTAAATAATAAACTAAGGAAAATATTTGAAACACATTAAAACAAAGATCTTTACAAACTGATAGAAAAATGGTTAAGGTAGTTAACAGATAAATACAGTGACCAGTCATCATGAGTGATACTTAATCACACTCATAATATATGCAAATTAAAGCTGTAGTGATTAAGAGGCTTGCAAACCTTGACATTAAAGGTCTTAGAAAAAAGTCAACACTCTCAGTTGATAGGTATGTCTATTGTTTTAGTTTTTGTGAAGGACAGTTTGTCAGTATCTCTGAAATTTTATATGTGTCTGCAGTGACCCAGCAATTCTAGGAATTTATTCCATGGCTGTTACCATACAGTTGCACGAAGTGTGTGCATTGACACATTATCTGTTTTTTTCCAAATCCTTTAGACTATACCTGAGTATAATCTAGCAAATATCTTTCAAATTTGAAATGCTTTATACCATTTGACCTAATAAATTCCACTTTAAGGAATTTACCCTATGCCGTAATCACAGTTGCACAAATGTACATGTGCAAGGGTATTATACCTAGAAGAGATAAAAAAAAAAAAAAAAGAAAGTTACAGAAGAGTAAGAATAATATAAGCTCATTTACTTATTTAGAAAAAAAGTCTCTGTAACTAGTTAATTATATATAGGTAGTCTCTGGGAATACAGGTAAGCTTAATAGTACTTAACCTCTGGGAAGTGGAATAAGAATTAGATGAAGACTTATCTATACCTTTTGATTTGTTTGTTTGTGACAGGGTCTCATTCCTGTCACCCAGGCTGGAATGCAGTGGCACAATCATGGCTCACTTCAGCCCGACTTGCTGGGGTCAGGTGATCCTCCCACATCAGTCTACTAAATAGCTGGAACTATAGACACACTCCACCACACCAAGCTAATTTTTGTATTTTTTTGGTAGAGATGGGGTTTCAACATGTTGTCCAGGCTGGTCTCGAACTCCTGGGCACTTGCCTCGTTGTCTCAGAGTGCTGGGATTACCGTTGATTTGTTTTTTTAACGGTGTATATTCCAGGAGGTTTTGTGGGGAAAGAATGATTTAACAAATAGAAAAAAAAAAAAATAGGTAGTAGTTAAAATAAGCTTGGTCAATATGATATCGTAGGATCCCATTCAAAATAACTCTTTTAGGCTGGGCTCAGTGGCTCACACCTGTAATCCTAACACTTTAGGAGGCCAAGGCAGGGAGAAGGCTTGAATCCAAGAGTTTGAAACCAGCCTGGGCAACATGGCGAAACCTCGTTTCTACAAAAAATTAGCCAGATGTGGTGGTTCACACCTGTAGTCCCAACTACTTAGAAGGCTGAGGTGGGAGGATCACCTAAGCTTGGGAGGTCGAGGCTGTGGTGAACCGAGAGCATGCCACTGCACTCCAGCCTGGGTGGCAGAGTAAGACCCTGTTTCAAAAAGCAAAATAACTCTTTTATAATAGAGTATTAGTCACTTTGCTAAATATTTTGCATACAATATATCATTTCATCCTCAACAACCTTTGAAAAATAGGAACAGACACTTATTAAATATAAGGGTAACTTAGTCTCAAAGAGTTAAGTAACTTGCCCAGGGTTACATAGCTTATTAGTGATGGAGCTAGAATTTTAATCCTGGTCTTACTCTAAAGACCTAATAACCAGGCTTCTGATTTCTTATACTTATTTCTTGTATCCTCACTTTACTTGCAAAAAAACTGGAGATTCTTGTAAATAGTTTCCCTAAGTACCAAAAAACAGCTGTAGTGAAATCACTTGGGGAATCTTTTTCAGTCTGTGGATGTCAGAGCTCCACCCCAGAAGAAGAATCTCCAGAGAGGGGTCTTGGGAATCATTTTTTGTTGGGTTTGTTGTTCTGTTGTTTCTTTTAGCTCCCTTACTCAGTAGGCAGATATCTTAATTTTTTTAAATAAGGTAGATATAGCTTGAAAATGGGGGCAGTTGATAAATTAAGGAGGTAACAGTTTTGAATTTCTACATAGCACTTTTTTTTCTAATTACATGTAATTTACACTAATAAAAACTCCTAACCTAGTTTAAGAACAGTATAAAATGTTAGGTTGAACAATATGAAATTCCTCATAATTGACCATTTTTTACCTATAAAAATGGCAATTTTGTATTTCAATGTGTTTATGTTTCTTAGTTTTTCCCCTAGGGATTTGTTTCTGTTATTGCAGCCATACCATTTAAGTTTTTATTCTAAAAGTTTAACTTTGTCATTTCTTGTTCCAGTGATTGCAGTAATAGCAGCCACCCTCTTCCCCCTTTGGCCAGCAGAAATGAGAGTAGGTGTTTATTACCTCAGTGTGGGTGCAGGCTGTTTTGTAGCCAGTATTCTTCTCCTTGCTGTTGGTAAGTATTGTTGTCATAAAATTGACCTCAAGAAGGTTGCTACTGAGCAGTTGGACTATAATTTGGAACTTCAGTAAAGCTTAAGAAAAATTAATGGAGGGAAATCAAGAAGTATATGGCCCTACATTCTGAGTCAAATCTCAAAACTCAGGCTTGATAAGATCTGTTCTGTCTGCAGAAAAAGAATTTAATACATCTTTAAAAATTTGTTTTTCATTATTAAGATTTTTTATTGACAAATCGTAATTATACATTTATGGGGTACAATGTGATGTTTTGGTGTATGTGTACAATGTGGAATGTTTAATTCAAGCTAATTAACATAATTAGCATATCCATCACCTTTCTTGCCTATCATTTATTGTGACACATTTGAAATTTACTTAGTTATTTTGAAATATACCATACATTATTATATCTTAATCTGCAAATAGATGTGCTTTAAAATTAGTTACGGCAAAGGCTTTTAATATTTTGCAATGGTAGATCATTTATTAGACATAATACTTCCAGTAAAACATTTTTTAATTTTGACTTAGAACAAACGAAACACCCAAATAATCTATGCATATATTTAATAAATTATTCTAAACAATTGATTTGCCATTTGGGGAAAAATCATTAATTCTCACCCAGGTACCAAAATATCAGATGCAGTAAGGAGTTAATGTTTTAAAAATCAAATAGGAAAACCTAAGTAAATGAATTTTCCACATTTCTAGATGATTGGGGTCTTTCATAGTTGATTCATTTAGAGGCAGTGTTCTTGCTCTGTCACCCAGGCTGAAGTGCAGTGGTGAGATCATAGCTCACTACAGCCTTGAATTCCTGGGCTCAAGCAATCCTCCTGCCTCAGCCTCCCAAGCATAGCATCATCCCTGGCTTTTTGTGGGGGAGATAGGGTATCACTCTGCCCAGGCTGGTCTCAGACTCCTGACTTCAACTGATCCTCCAGCATTGGCCCCCCAAAGTGCTGGGATTATAAAATTATCACCACACCCAGCCATCTTTCATAGTTAAAAAGCAATATAGGGCTGGGCATGGTGGCTCACACCTGTAATCCCAGCACTTTGGGAGGCCGAGGTGGGCGGATCACAAGGTCAGGAAATCGAGGCCATCCTGGCCAACATGGTGAAACCCCATCTCTACTAAAAATACAAAAATTTAGCTGGGTTTGGTGGCATGAGCCTGTAATCCCAGTTACTTCGGAGGCTGAGGCAGGAGAATGGCTTGAATCCAAGAGGTGGAGATTGTAGTGAGCTGATATACCACCACATCCGGCTAATTTTTGTATTTTTAGTAGAGATGGGGTTTTACCGTGTTGGCCAGGCTAGTGTCGAATTCCTGACCTCAGGTGATCTGCCCTTCTTGGCCTCCCAAAGTGTTGGGATTACAGGTGTGAGCCACCGTGCCCAGCCTCCTTTCTCTAGCAGCAGAAAAATCCCCTGCTATTTTTGTATGGAACACGGGCACATTTGTGGCCAAGAAATAATATCTAAGCCTGTTTGAATTTAGTGTCGGTGTAATACCTGCATCAAGAAGGAAAAATCATAAACTTTGATCTGATATTAGACATAATAAAATTGGTGCTTTTTGCCTTTCAAATTCCTGAAATTTAGAAACTCCTTGGAAATTTTCAGGAAAGGTTTAGCTCCACTGAATAGAACTACTCTACTTGCTTATTTTTAAATTAAACCAGTGTTACATAATAATTTATGGTTATTATATAGTTTTGCTGTTTAAAATATTGTTTCTTCAGTAGTCTCTTTAAATAAATTTTCATTGTAAATATGCTGTGGATTTAAATATTCATTATGAACCAAATAGTCTTCTGAATTATACCAGGAAACAAACCAACCTTTTATGTTGATTCTCTTAGAAAATGCAATTCCAAATATACTTTCAAATAATTAGATATTTCTTTTATATTATCTTTGAAGTCTTTATATATATTTTATTAATATATGTTTATATCTATATTTATATATATGTTCATTTTTTGGAGACAGGGTCTTGCTCTGTTGCCCAGGGTAAAGTACCATGACAGAATGAATCATAGCTCACTGTACCCTCAAACTCCTGGGCTCAAGCAGCCCTCCCACCTCAGCTTCCTGAGTAGCTGGGGCTATAGGAGCACGTTGCCATGCCTAGCTGATTTTTTTTTTTAAGAGTCAGGGTCTTGAAATATTATGTATGGGTCAAAATTATATTTGGCGTTTCTTTGAATATGCATTGTTAATAATGCCATTTAAAATAAGACCTTTGGCAGTTTTCTAAAATCTGTCACTTTTAGTGTAGGAATGTTATTATAGTACATGTCACAGCTTCCCCATAATTCTTCCCTTTTCACTCTTGGTAATGTAGTGCCACATAGCGAAAAACTGTAAAACATGAGCATTCTGCCGTACCATTTGTATGTGATAAGAAATTAGGTTTTATTTGTGCCATTTCTGTATTGCTTTTTCTTTGGTTTGATACAAGATTTCATATTATGAACCATCTGCCTTACAATCCTGTAAAACCTATCATTGCATCATAATTGGAGAAAAAAATGTACAGCCTCCTTAAATTCATTATCTCTGTTTATCAGTGGAATTTATTCTTAAATCATAATCTTAAGCATATTTACCTTTTCTGTTTATACCACGAAAGATTCTAATATGTACAGGAGTCTTTCAGAATATTTATATTCTTGTGAAAATAAAATAGCTATTTTAAAAGTCAAGACAGTTATAACAATTTTCTTCCATTTATACAAAGCAAAATAATGGAAGACACATAGATTAGCTTATTTCAGGCTTTATATGAAAACAGTGACAGAATTGTCTGAAGAAAACAAAACCAAAAATCCTATCATAATTGATTAGTCTGTAACAGTCACATGATTATCATGACCTTTTAAAAAAACAGGAAAAATCACTCAGCTCTACATAATTGGTAAATTCAGAGAAAACTAAATATTGGGGTTTGTAATAACTCATTACTAAAATTTTAAAATTCAAATTCCATTTTCTACAGTTTTGTCAAAATACAGTGTTATAAAATAAAAGAATAAACCTTACGTGTTTAAGTGATCTTGCTTTCTTTAACATTGTATTTTCCTAATACTGAGGATTGGTCTTTAAGCAAAAATTAAATAATTTACCTAATCAATAAAATAAAAAGGTCAGGTTCAGTGGCTCACAACTGTGATCCCAACTACTCGGGAGGCTGAGGTGAGAGGATCACTTAAAGCCAGGAGTTCAAGACTGGCCTGGACAACATATCAAGAACCTGTCTATGAAAGTAGATAGGTAGGTAGGTAGAGAGAGAGGGAGAAAAGACAGATGAGAGAGAGGAAGAGATTAGATAAATAGATGATAGGTATATACCTGTAATCCCAGCACTTAGGGAGTTTGAGCCCAGGAGTTCAAGACCAGACTGCGCAACATGGCAAGACCCCATCTCTACAAAAAATTGGCGGAGCCATGGTGGCATGTACCTGCTACTTGGAGGCTGAGGTGGGAGGATTGCTTGAGCCCAGGAGGTTGAGACTGCAGCGAGTCATGATTGCACCACTGCACTCCAGCCTAGGTGACAGAGCAAGACCTTGTCCTCAATAAATAAATAAGACAACAAAGATTAAAAGATGGAAACTTTTTAATACTGGGATTCCTTATCCAGGGCTAATTTATCCTTTAGGCATAGTAAACACATGCCTTGGACCAAGATACATATAGGAGTCCACAGAAATATTTTCATTTTTATTTCTTTTAAATCAGAAGTAGTAATGTATATACATGTATGTACTAGCAAACCTATATGGTATTTTATTCATGTTTATACAAATGTATAGAAAATAGTCATAAATGTATAGAAAATATAATTTTAATGTTTTTTGTGGAGTAAGTTCCTTACAAAGGCAAAAGGGCCTAGAGCCTTGGAAAGTAGGATGTAGCCCTGCTTTTCCTTCTTAAAGGCTTCCTTCCTAAACACCTTTTCATCTCTTTATTTTATTCTTTTCCTACACCATGATCTTATGAATACTTAAATTCCCAACTGATCGCTATGTGTATTGAAGCATAATATCACAAAGTGCATAAATCAGAAGTGTATATCCATGAAACAACACCCAGATGGAAAAAAGAAGTAATTTTTTTCAGAGTGACGTTATTGCATTGTGACCTCAAGTTCAGAGCAACATGCTGTGCCCCTAGAATACTGCGATAGCTGCTAAACTAGTCAGAAATCTTTTTGTTTTGTTTTCAAGCATGCAGTGGTGTAATTATAGCTTACTGTAGCTCACTGCAGCCTCGAGCTCCTGGGCGCAAGTAATCCTCCCACGTAGCTGGGATTAGAGGTTTAGCCACCACGCTCAGCACTAATCAGGATTTAAATATTCATATTTAAGGTGTATGAAATGTGCAGGTAATAAAACTTCTCCCAGCTTTTTATTAACAAATACTCCCTTCTGAGGCAACGTTTGAATTACTCAATTAGAGAAATTTTTCTCCCCACAGCTCGATGCATTCTATTTCTCATCATTTGGCTCATAACTGGAGGAAGGCACCACTTTTGGTTCTTGCCAAATCTGACTGCTGATGTGGGTTTCATTGACTCCTTCCGGCCTCTGTACACACATGAATACAAAGGACCAAAAGCAGACTTAAAGAAAGATGAGAAGTCTGAAACCAAAAAGCAACAGAAGTCCGACAGTGAGGAAAAGTCAGACAGTGAGAAAAAGGAAGATGAGGAGGGGAAAGTAGGACCAGGAAATCATGGAACAGAAGGCTCAGGGGGAGAACGGCATTCAGACACGGACAGTGACAGGAGGGAAGATGATCGATCCCAACACAGTAGTGGAAATGGAAATGATTTTGAAATGATAACAAAAGAGGAACTGGAACAGCAAACAGATGGGGATTGTGAAGAGGAGGAGGAAGAGGAAAATGATGGAGAAACACCTAAATCTTCACATGAAAAATCATAATCTGACTAATTTTGGGACTGAATGAATAAGTACAAAAGGTTGGATTTTCTATGTTGGCTGATTACCATATTGAACACATGGCATTTGTAGCATTCTTTAAATCTATTTACTGAAATATATTTGACATTCAAGCAGTTATATTCAGTCCTTCATTTTATAGAATATTGGCACTATTATTGGTACAGTTTAAAGCCATTAATATGTTTTATCCATTTGATAATTTTACAGTAAGTAGATCTTATTCATTTTGGCAGTTATCAAAGATGTACTTTCCACAGTTAAATTTACATTAATGGTAATTTTGATAGTTTTATGGCTTTTACTGTTAGACTAATCAAAATAACTTTAAAAGGAACAAAGAAACTCCAACATTTCACATTATGCATAGTTATGTAGCCATTTCACAGTTTCTTTAAGATGCGTAAACTCATTGTTCTTGATAGTTCTTTTATTTTTCATTATAAAGTTATACCAGATTTAAGATTCTGAGTTAGCAGAATTCAAAACTATTTTGTGGAAACAAGCCAACTAGTAACAATGCAGCAACACTTCTGGTTTAGCTAAATTCTTTTTCCAATGTAGGAAATCCACACTGATTTGTACGTCTGACTCAGAGAAAGATGGTCATCTCCAACAGAGAAAGTGAACAGCATTTGTTGGAAAGTGATGGCTCTCCCACTTCCCTCCCCATTTCATTGTCGTAACGTAAAGTGTATTCTGTACATAATTTGCAAATAAAACATTTTATTTTAATTGTTACTTATTATTTAGATATTTCTCAACACTTAAATTCATAAAATTAAGACCATGTAAGGGTATGTTTTTAGAGAAATGGAAGTTTCAGTAACCCACAGAACATCTGTGATCTTTCTACAGCAGCTTTAGTTTTGTGCCAACATTCCATGTATTTTGAATATGAGCAAAAACTGATCTTTATTAAATAAGAGCAGACTTAAAGTAGCTTTGTACGCCTTAATGTTCATTTTGATTTATTTTAAATCTTTACATTCAGAAATGGGATACTGTATTATCAGACCAGGAGGCATTGCTGTGAAAGATAATTTCCTATTCTAAAATATCAAATTTAAAATAAAGATAATAAAATGTAAGAGAACTATTGGACTCTAATTGCTTTGAACTAGTTTTGCAGTTTGACTTTATGTCTTATACATCTTAGTTACAAGTCTTTGAAAACTCTTGTTTACTTATGAGCATAATCATTCCTTGGAGTTATACTTTTATAAACTAATAATGAATATTAAATGATTTTCCTTCAGTCACAGTGAGAGCATTTTGCTTTGTGGTTGAAATAGGTAGTGTATGTCAGTGTTTGCTTTAGTCTGTTTCTCATCTAAGTGTTTGAATTAAAGATGTTAAATTTTCTAATTGTGAAAATACGTTTTTTGTATCATTGACACATTTTATTAAACATAGCTTGATTGCTTCTTTATAGTAGTCCCTGTAAATGGACAGAAATGTGGCTATTTGATGTTAATGCAACTATGTCAAGGCTGCAATCACTTTAAGAGTTTTTTTTAACAAATGTTCATTGGTGAAGTGCCTGGGTATTTTCCCCTCCCATTTGCAGAGCTCTACTACTTCATTTCCACAGTAAGCATGTATATATAATATTGGCTTCTGGGTTTCTTTATCACCAGTAACATTGATACCTATTTTGGGATATAAACATGGTGTTTTTCAGAAATAAAAATTATTTCATTAACCTTTACTATTACTGTGATAATACCCAGGCACTCAATGTTTATCCTGAAATTTTTTATAATACATGTACTTTGTCTAGTCTTAAAGACATTTGGAGCATGGCCAACAGGAAAGTCAGCTTCTTACTGATATGTGTGGATTCTTACAGAATGTTAGTACAAATTTTTATAAATATTTGGTGATCCCTGGGGGGAAATATCATTCTTACTATGGTTAGAAAGTGAATTCGAATTTTCAGCTCAGTTTCTATTTTACTATTCAAGTTGTATACTTTAAACAAATACAAAAATCAAAAGGCTGCCTCTATTACAATCCTCAGTGGAATAGATGGCTATCTTTCTTGGCTAACATTAAATATTCTTGTATCAGAGCATGGAAAATTGTTTATAATTGTTAACAGAATGGTGGGTTTTTTTGTTTTTTTGTTTTTTTTTAAGAACTTCACATTCGCTATGCTGTTGTAAGTAGAAGCATGAAGCTTTTTGATCATGTAGGGCTTATTGTAGAGGGTATCAATTGGCCTAACTAAGCAGGATTGGATTTAACCAGAGGCTAAGTTCAGATAGTAAGAATAATGCATATGTGATTGTTCTTAAAGTCAATGTATTAAATAAGGTATTTTTCCTTTTCCCTCTTACTGGATCTTTAAATTTTCAAACCATATGGCCTAGATAACTTTAATTGAAATAATACAGATTTAGTTGAATACTAGTCAGGAAGTAATACATTTTAATATATCACATGGAAATTATGCAGCGGTGATGAATTTTGGTGTTTCCCCCCTCTTTCTGGTTTTACATCATGAGGATCAATTAGCTTCTGACAAGAAAAATCATCTTGTGTCTTTTGTAAATTGAATTTTTTTTAAATCTTTATTAGGAACTGGAAAACAGCAAGTATGGTTGATTCTCATTATTCAAGGTAGTTATGTTCTATAAAGTCACTGCGAACACTGAATTAGCAAATACAGAACCTAGGGGAAATATAAGGCTAGATTTCTGCAAACCACTGGTCACATTTTCATCAAGCAGTCAACATGTAAATGTCTGTTTAAAGACACCTTATTTAATATAGTCTATTCATTAACCTTGAAGTCATGACCAACAACACTGTAACTCATGCCTGAATGAAGCTTATGTGACACATAAGCTTCATAAGGCACACAACAGCCTTTTTGCCCTTAGGAACAGCTTTTTGCCCTTAGCTCTAGGCTTGGGGCCATTTTAAACAGTGAAATCAAAAAAAAGAACAGAAATGCAAAAACCATGGCATTAGAGTAAAAAGGGCACATTTATAGTATGAAAGCTGGAACATGGCCTTGTTCAACCTCAGCTGAGGATATATGTACAGCAAGTTTTTTGCTGTGCCACAAAATTTTAGGTTAGGCAAATTCACAAATACAGAATCCACGAATAGCAAGGATCAACTCTACTTAACTATATTTTAAAGCTGTGACATTTATCTACCTGGTTTATGTAATAGAATTTATTGCTGAATCATGCTCCAGTATTTGAGTGATGTTTTAAATATCCTATGTCTGAAAATAATTCCTCCTAATTGTGTAGTAATTTGCTTTTACTGTTTCAGCAGTATTCCAGGTCTTTGTTCATTCACTCAGTAATACTGAGCACTTACCATGTACCAGAATTTTACTAGGCACAACCATGAATAAAAATACAATTCTACCCTCTTGCACCATTAAATAGTGTGTTAAGTGCTACGGCAGCAAATTGCTATGTATGCTGGATATCTCTTGTTTTCCCCTCCCACTCCACTCTGCCCTTGCCCCCAAAGCTGACCCGAATGGACCACAGCAGTGGGCTCCTATGCCTCCTGGCTTCTGAGTGGGTTTAGCCAAGGAGTGTCCTGGCCAGAGATCAGAGGATGGTAGGGTGCCTATTCTCAGCTCTTCTCCTAGGGTTGGGGGGCTGTCTTAGCAGCCAAAGGTCACTTCTCCCAAACCCTTTCCCTGCTTTCCAGGTTGCCAGTCCCTGCACTCTTCCTTTCTGGCCAAGGATGATGTCTGTTCTGCTGCTACTAGCCTGGAGTCTCAGAAGCTACTGTGCTTCCTCTGTGGGTAGCCTATACCTATACTTTTGTAGTATCTCCTTATAATAGCTTAATGTAAAGAACCATCTGTTTCTTATTGGAATCAAGACCAATACCAAGGAGAAATTCCTAGGGAACAAAAATTCCAATGAGGAATTTACCTCTTTGTCAGATCCTTATCACCAAACATTAGAAAAGATCTCATAACTTTATACAGCGTGCTGTAAGAGTGTTGATAACTAAAATCCTGTTCTAGTGGATGTCATGCAGATAACTACACAAGGAGATGAATTTAAATTTGCCTTCTTTGGCAAGCCCTTAAACCAATGGCTAAAGCAGTTAGTTGTGAGTTTCTGAGTAGGTCCCAATGCATTTATTTCATTTGTCCAACTGAGCAGACAGACCCTTTGAGACTTTAATTTCGTGACTTTTCCAATCAGACGATATTTCAGTCTGAGAGAGGACATATTTTCTGAGGTTTATAGTTTTAGGATTGTCCAAAAGGCCTATGATCTCTTCTTAACATGACAGAAAGAGGGAAAGAAAAGTTAAATTTCAAGGGGGTCAGATCATCATACTTATTTCATTTTCAGTGATTTCCCAGATGACTTTAATTTTTCGTGTCATGACTCCTCAGAATAATGGGTTTTTTGTTTTTGTTGTTACTGTCTTTTTGTTTTTTGTTTTTTTTTTTTTCTTTTGAGATGGAGTCTCACTCACTGTGTCGCCCAGGCTAGAGTGCAGTGGCGAAATCTCGGCTCACTGCAACTTCCGCCTCCTGACGTTCAAGCGATCCTCCTGCCTCAGCCTCCCAAGTAGCTGGGATTACAGGCGCATGCCACCACACCCTGCTAATTTTTGTATTTTTAGTAGAGACAGGGTTTCGCCATGTTGGCCAGGCTGGTCTTGAACTTCTGACATCAGGTGATCCACCTGCCTCGGCCTCCCAAAGTTCTGGGATTACGGGCATGAGCCACCGTGCCCAGCCAGAATAATGTTTTTAATTGCAGAAAAGGAAATGCATGGGATTACAAAGGAAACCAATTACACTGAAGTGTAAGCTACCAAAATAAGTTAATTTGTTATGTGGTAGTTATAGGTGTACGGTAGTTATAGGTGTAGCCAGATCTACGAGTGGATGTAATAACTGCTATGATGTTGAAGTAGCATAAAACAGATCTCTGCACCAACTGTGATGTAACATGGAAATACCTGATTCTTGTTGACAAAGTCAGTTACTGCTAGTACAACTGTGGATTGCTGTCTGCACTTGTCATTGAAGGAAATACTAAATTTTAGTTTTAGGCTAGTGAAATTAAAGTTAATTTTTCCCATCCAAGTTCATGTATCTTCTGAATTATATCCGTGAATCCCTTAGAGGTCTGTGGATTGTAGGTTAAGAACCCCTGCCCTAGCTAATCAGATCCACCAATGCTTCAAATAGGACTATAACATATTCAAAGGCCAATGATACTTAGCATAATTCAATTTTAATATTATTTGCATTTCATGTCACAAATTTAGTAACTTACATGTGTTATGTGATGTTTTGTTTGGATAGATTATGTCTTACTCCTAAATAAAAAGTCAAGATTTTTGTAGCAACTTCTATTTATTTTATGTATTATTTTGAGATGGGGGTCTCCTCACTCTGTCACTCAGGCTGGGGTACAGTGGTACGATCACGGCTCACTGCAGCCTTGACCTCCCGGGCTCAAGCGATCCTCCCACCTCAGCCTCCCAAGTAGCTGGGACTACAATTGCATGCTACCATATCCAGTTAATTTTTATAATTTTCATAAAGATGGGGTCTCCCTATGTTGCCCATGTTGGCTTTGAACTCCTGGGCTCAAGTGATCCTCTTGCCTTGGCCTCCCAAAGCTGTGGATTATAGATGTGAACCGCCATGTCCATCCTGAAGCATCTTTTAAATGGGAGAAGCAAAACAGGGTCGTAACAACACAAATATTATCTTTCAGTCATTCAACAAACATTTGTGGAGTGATTACTATGTGCTAAGCATTGTGCAATCACAAAACTCAAAAAGCTAGTTTAGTAAGAGAGACAAGTGGCAAACAGTGGCAATGGTGTTGTGTAATGTCGAGTATCTGTGACATGCTTATGAGATCACATAAGTGAATACCCAGCCCAGATTAGGAAGGTCAGGAAAGGCATCCCATAGAAGTATCATGAGCTAGATCTTGAAGAATGAGTGGGTATTAGCCAAGTGAAGAATAGGGGAATTCTGGGCCAGTGCAGCAAGATGTGCAAAATAAGACAACAGAGTGATCATGGCATCCCCTGAAACTGAAACTAGTTAAGGTACAGCTGGGAAAGAGAAGAGTCTAGAGAGGGATACAGGTGGCAAGTCATTGTCTGACTAGAATCCCTTCCTTTAAGAAATACTCCTTTCCCTTCTGTGGTGCTCCTCATTCCATTCCATGGTGACTGGCCTCAAGGATGAGCACCCAGTTCACACCAGGCCAATTGAAGTCTTCTCATTTCCTCAGGGATCTTGAATTCTAAGGACCATGTGGACCTGAAGAAACCAATGGCTATGTTGCCTTCACATGAGTGGAGCCTGTCTAGAAATAGAACCAACATGAAAAAAACAGAACCAAGGGGTGGATCAGGAAGACAATGCCTTAATGCCATCTTTGAACTCCTAGATCTAGCCTGACCTAAAGCCATTCCTTGGCTTTTCAGTTGCATGAGCCAACAGATTCCTCATTTTTTCTCAGTTATTTTGAATGAGATTTCTGTCACTGGGAACTGAAAGATGACTGAGTTGCACACAGTAAGTATGAACGGTGACACTAAAATACCTTTGGAGCAGATTGACTCAAAGCAGGAGAGTAACACATTCAGATTTGCATCTTAGACTACACTAATCACACAGAAAATGGCATGGCAAAGAGCAAGGCTTAGATATTCTCTGGATACTTCCAGTATTTCTCAGATTTACACATTTTAACCACAACTCTCCTCTTGTTGTTAAAAACAATTTGTTTTCTTATTACAGAAAAATCAGAAACTTATAAGCAACAATAACCAGAAAACTCGCAAACCTACTATCTTAGTCCATTTTGTGTAGCTATAACAGAATACCACAGACTGAGTAATTTATAAAGAAAATAGGCCGGGCGCGGTGGCTCAAGCCTGTAATCCCAGCACTTTGGGAGGCCGAGACGGGTGGATCACAAGGTCAGGAGATCGAGACCATCCTGGCTAACACCATGAAACCCCGTCTCTAATAAAAAATACAAAAAAAACTAGGCGGGCGAGGTGGTGGGCGCCTGTAGTCCCAGCTACTC
>NW_016813639.1:296835-302071 GCF_001698545.2 Rhinopithecus bieti
AAAAAAAAAAAAAAAGAAAAAAAAGAAAAACTGACCTGGCATGGTGGCTCATGCCTGTAATCCCACCACTTTAGGAGGCTGAGGCGGGAGGATCACCTGAGGTCAGGAGTTCGAGACCAGCCTGGCTAACATGGCAAAACCCCATCTCTACTGAAAATACAAAAATTAGCTGGGTGTGGTGGTGTGCACCTGTAGTCCTAGTTACTCAGGAGGCTGAGGCAGGAGAATCACTTGAAACCAGGAGGCAGAGGTTGCAGTGAGCTGAGATCATGCCACTGCCCTCCAGCCTGGGCAACAGAGTGAGATTCTGTCTCAAGAAAAAAAAAAAAAAAAAAAAAAAAGAAGAAGAAGAAGCTTATTTGACTTACAAGTTTGGAGGCTGAGAAGTCCAAGAGCATGGCACTGGGATCTAGTGAGGGCTTTTGTGCTGCATCCCATGGTGGAAGGCAGAAGGGCAAGAGAAGATGAAAGCCAGTGAGCAAGAAGGGGCTGAACTGGCTTTTATAACAAGCCCACTCTCATGATAATAACAATGAATCTGTGAAGGCAGAGATCTTATGGCCTAATCACCTCTTAAAGGTTCCACCTCTTAATACCATCACAATGGCAATTAAATTTCAGCATGAGTTTTGAGGGGGACATTGAAACCATAGCACCTACCTCCAGAGACAACTACTGTTAAAACTCATATATACCCTTCTATAGCTCTTATATGTGTAACATGTATGTCTATGTTCACTGAGGTGAGGAGATAGTAAATAAATGAGATCATACCATGTATACTTTATATTAAGAGTATTCAGAAATAAACGGTCTGGAAAGAGAACATGTTGTGTGAAACCAAAGACACCATTTTTTCAGAAGAACAAATTATTGACCAGCTTATGATTTTAAATTGTATTTCTGCTCACCAACTTAAAGCTTCAGATTGTGATGTTATCCTTAGACTAAGTATATAGTAGGCCAGGCGCAGTGGCTCACACCTGTAATCCCAGCACTTTGGGAGGCCAAAGCGGGTGAATCACGAGGTCAGGAGATCGAGACCATCCTGGCTGACATGGTGAAACCCCGTCTCTAATAAAAATACAAAAAATTAGCCAGGTGTTGTGGTGGGCACCTGTAGTCCCAGCTACTCAGGAGGCTGAGGCAGGAGAATGGCAGGAACCTGGGAAGCAGAGCTGGCAGTGAGCCAAGATCGTGCCACTGCACTCTAGCATGGCTGACAGGGCAAGACTCTTGTCTCAAAAAAAATAAAGACTAAGTATATAGTAAACGCATGCATGTTACAAAGTATTTCACATTACAGTGTTTTTAATGATCAACATTCGAGGGGATTAGAAGGAAGAATTTATTATTAACTTGCCATATCCTCAAATACATACACCTTTTACAATTACGGCACTTTGCACTGCAAAGAAAAAAATAAAGGGCAGTAACAAGTAAATTAGTACACAACAAGGCTCTTGAAAACAAGAGCAGTAACTGCAGAAACTGGTCTGTACTTCCAGAGTCTGGACAATATCTGACAGACTGCATAGCTATAAAGAGTGGTTGGATACTATACAAAGCAAAGCAAGTTGCATCTCTATCCCATCTCTCTAGTTGCATATACTCCACAGGGTTTAATTACAAAATCGAAACACTATTCTTAATAACTTAATAACTTCTTTTCTCATTGTCCTTTAATAAAAGAACCATCAGAATTCTCCACTTTTCAATCGTATGTGCTGTCTTCTATCTCACTCCATGGAGTAGAAAGGAAAGGAACAGGCCGCGCGGCAGCTCATGCCTGTAATCCCAGCACTTTGGAAGGCTGAGGCAGGCGGTCACCTGCGGTCAGGAGTTTTGAGACCAGCCTGGCCAACATGGTGAAATTCCATCTCTACTAAAATTACAAAAATTAGCTGTACGTCGTGGCAGGCACCTGTAATCCCAGCTATTTGGGAGGCTGAGACAGAAGAATCACTTGAACCCAGGAGGCGGAGGTTGCAGTGAGCCGAGATCGCACCACCGCACTCCATCCTGGGCATAGGAGCAAGACGCTGTCTCAAAAAAAAAAAAAAAAAGAAAGGAACAAAAGAATAACTCCTTGGGCCTCTGGTATAGAGGCTTCCAGCAGAGTCACAATATGTGGGACAATATCAAATAAGCATTACATTTGTCACTAAAATATCTTGTGTTTACCATAAAGTGATACCTGCTTAAAATAAAACCCATCAGGATGCTCATTTTGTTCACCCTACCCCCACTTGCCACATTACAAAGAGGAAGCAATAAGACATTGTTCAATGCTGCTGAGAACAATTTCATTTCCTTCCTGTTCACTATCTTTTTTGATACAACGTGTAATTATGGGAATTTTTAAGAATTTTCAACAAATGTCTTCTGTAAAACTTAGTCCCTTCTGTAGCAACATATGATGCCCCTGCAAATCAAGGTAGCTAGGAATCGTGCAGTGAAAGAGAGTGGTTTGCTTTAATGTTGTGTGCAACTAACTTCCTGTTGCCTTTTAAATGTTCTGCTGCTAGTACAGCATAATTGGATAACTAATAACAAATACACATGGTGCTGATTTTGTTTCATTAAAACATTTACAGAAGTTCAAAGTTAAGTATCTGAAACACCTGATTGATTTTTGCTTTTCACTGCAATCTTTTTATGGCATAACATATGCACAGCTAATATTTTAAAATAAAATGTAATATACCTAAAGAGAAGTGCAGAAATCATAAGTATATGGTTTAATGAATTATCACAAAGTGTACACACCCATGTAACCATTAGACCAAGCAGCAGAACATCAGCTCCTAGAACCCCCTGCTCCCAGAATGGGGGGATCCTCTCAGCCACCTGACTCCTCGCCTTCCACTTTTAACACCACGGGTTCGTTTTGCCTGTGTTTGAACTTCATGTAAATGGAATCATACTATAGAGTCTTTTGTGTTTGACTTTTCAATACTGTGAGATCCATAATGTATATAGGAGCAGTTCCTTCAGGATCCTTGTACAGATTATTAATCACATCCCAGATGGGAGAATGACCCACAACTGATGATTACAAGGTTTGCCACAGACTGGGACTCCAAGTACAACTCCATTTTTTCATCTCCCTACTCTAACACTGATGAACAGAACCTCTGTTGTCTGCTGAGGGCAGGCTACTGGCTAGAAGAATACTTTCCAGAGAACCCTTCTCACCATTGTAACTCAATCCCTACTAAGAATGTTGCTGTTCTCTTCCCCGTGAATCCACTAGTGAATGCCGAGCACCTCCTGTGCGAGTCCTCCTGTGAGTGCCGCGGGGAAAACAGTCCAGCCAGGAAGCAGCTCATATAATTCAAGGACATGATCTGATTAAGATGATAAGAGAGGTACGAGTTGCTTTGGGAATTTTAAAGTCAGAGGAAATCGCTTCATTCGAGGGATCAGAAATAGGCCTTTGAGGACCAGTGGGATCGACAGTCTAATCTGTGGGCACACTTCAGGCCAAGGCTATATCCTGAGTAAAAACAAACAAGCAAACCAAAAGAGACAATGGGGCATTGTGCGGAAAATATGAAGGGTCCTGGGTGGCTTAATCCTAGGGAATATTGGGGATTGAGTCTAGAAACCCAGGTAAGGATCATATTGTGGGAGATCTTAAATGTCAAGGGGAGGAAGAAATTTACTCCAGTGACTTTTTTCACTGGTTTCTGCCCTGCTCACCTCCCTTTCCAACAACTAACTTTTGTCCACCTTGCTTCTCTCTTAGGTGCCTTTCTCTCCCCCTTTGCTCCTTATTTTTGTTTTAATTATTATTATTATACTTTAAGTTCTAGGGTACATGTGCACAATGTGCAGGTTTGTTACATAGGTATACATGTGCCATGTTGGTGTGCTGCACCCATCAACTCATCATTTACATTAGGTATTTCTCCTAATGCTCTCCCTCCCCCAGCCCCCACCCCTGACAGGCCCCGGTGAGTGATGTTCCCTGCCCTGTGTCCAAGTGTTCTGATATCACTCCCGTTTTTTTAAGAATTCCTATTTTCCACTTCAATTTAACCCACTGCAAGCTGGTTCCTATACCCAACTTCTGAAATTACTCCTGCTGAGATCTCTGTACATCTCAGAGTTCTTGGTTGCAAAGAACTGAACCAGCTCTGGCTAGAGGAAGCAGAAATGGGATTTTCTAGGGAAGGGTGCACATGGCTCCCAAGATTGAAAGGAAGGCTGGAAAAGTAAGCTTAGAAAACAGAAAGGAACCAAGAAATATCCGGCAGCCCGGGACCAGTCACCAGAAGAAGCTACTTAGGTCTTCATTGCTGTTGTATCCTCCCACCGTACCTCTGCCTTGACTGATCTGACTGCCCCATCTCTTTGCATCACTCTTTCAAGGGTCAAAGTCCTCCGTGGGAGCATCCTTCTGGCTGAGCTTGGATAAAGGGGTCTGGCTTCTCACTCAGAAAAAAAGAAGTATTTACCCTCACCTGTCAGATTCTTAGTGAGAGGCAGAGACCCCCGAATAGTGAAATATTTGAATGAGTACAAACTCACCCAACTGCTGAGCCAAATAACCTCTTTTCAGCCTTTATCCCACTTTATCTCTGTATCATTCTTCACTATCAGCATCCAAGCCTTCATCTCTCACCTTCTTAAAATTGTCTCTTCCAAGCTTGGTGCGGTGGATCCCACCCTAATCCCAACACTTTGAGAGGCTGAGGCAGGAGAATTGCCTGGGCAACATAGTGAGACCCCTCTCTACTAAAATAATTTAAAAATTAACCTGGCATGGTGGCATACACCTGTAGTCTACTTTGGGAGGCTAAGGCAGAGGATAGCTTGAGTTCAGGAGGTCAAGGCTGCGGTGAGCCAGCATCCCACCACTGCACTCCGGTCTGAGTGACAAAGGGAGACCCTGTCTCAAAATAATAAAATAAAATTCTTTCTTCTCCAGCATCCAGGACACGGGTTCTTCTTCTTTTTTTTTTTTTTTTTTTTTTTTTTTGCCCCCCCCTTCTTTTCTTTTGCTCTTGAAATTTTGAGTCTCCAAAACTCCTTCCTTGGTCCATGCTCATTTGAAACACTCCCTCAGGTAATTACATTCATTTCCTTGGCTTCAAATGTGACCCTCAATCTTTTGCTCCAAACTTGACTTTCACTATGAGTCTCAGTCCCATGGGCACTTCAGTATCAACATGTCCAAATGGAACTTTAATCTCCCTCCCTGCAGGCCTGCTCCCCTTTCTGACCCCAA
>NW_016813639.1:302242-320688 GCF_001698545.2 Rhinopithecus bieti
TTTTTTTTTTTTTTTTTTTTTTTTTACTTCTGGCCACTCCTTCTTCTCTATTTGCTCTTGAAATTTTGAGTCTCCAAAACTCCTTCCTTGGTCCATGCTCATTTGAAACACTCCCTCAGGTAATTACATTCATTTCCTTGGCTTCAAATGTGACCCTCAATCTTTTGCTCCAAACTTGACTTTCACTATGAGTCTCAGTCCCATGGGCACTTCAGTATCAACATGTCCAAATGGAACTTTAATCTCCCTCCCTGCAGGCCTGCTCCCCTTTCTGACCCCAAGTCGCAGCTGACCCAGGTAGAAACTCAGTTATCCTGAGTCCTCATGCACATATATTAGTCACCAAATTATCTTCACTCTACCTCAAAATTATCCTTTACTTACTAAAGTATGTTAAAAGTCTCCTGACTCTACCATCTTGCTTCCCAATTAGCTTAGACGTTTATGATCTCAGGAGGAGAGTGGTAGTAGGAGGGGTTGAGATGGGGTGGATGCAGGAATAACTAGGATAAAGGATCCAAAGGTGGATTGTGGAGAGAGAGAGGATAGAGTTTAGGGTGATCCCAGGTTTCTGGCCTGAGCAACTAGATAGACCAAAAGAAAACTGTGAGACTTTAGAAGAGCATCTAGTTTGGTAGTTCAGTGTTGAACATGTTATGCTGAAATGGGACAACCAGATGGAAATGTCCAGCAGGCCATTGATATATATAATAATGTGAAGGTGGGAGAAAGAACAGAATTAAAGCCTCCAGTTGTGGAATCATCAGATCAACCATCAGCTGGTGGATAAAATCATGAAAGTGGTTGATGTTAACACGAAGGCCAAATAGAGAGGGAAGACTCTTGAGTCAAGGTTGGATCGTGGAGACATCATCATCTCAGAGCAGTGATGGAGGAGCCCATCAGGAGGGTGGAGGAAAAACTCCAAGAGGTGAAAGCTAAGCAGGGAAAGCAGTGAGACCAGCCAATGGAGAAAGAGTCAAGGATGAAGTTACTAACCCTGCAGTCAAATGCAGCAGGGATTGTATTGGGCTTTGCAATATGGAGGTCAGTTTAGTGCTTGCAAGAGCAGTTTCATGAGAGGCTGGGGAAGAGCCAGACAGCAGCAAGGTCAAGAGTGAATGAACAGGAAATGGTGAGATGTGAGTGCAATCTTGCAAAATGCCTGGCTGAGAGGGGAAAGAGTAACAACAGAAGTAACTAGAGGGATGGCAGGATTAAAAGAGCCCCTTTCTCAAGGATAGGAAAGACCTGAACTTGTTCATGGTGAGATTGAGAGCCTGAATGCACACAAGAAAGAGAAGCTGGGGAGAGAAACTGAAGACACATGGAAGAAATGGACTGTGTTTGATTGATGGAATTGAGGCCAGAAGAGGCAGGCTGAGAAAATCAAGAGTCCTATTTGGGAACTTGCCAGCATCTGCATTTCAGAGGTTTTCAAGAGCTTCTTCTTTTTCTTTTCTATTTTAAAAGTTTAATTTTTTAAATTATATTCACATGATTCAAAAATAAAAAATTATAAAGGGCAAAACATTTCTTTCTTACCCTACATCTTCCCAGTTTCCCCTCCCACTTCACCCCCTTCCAGAGTTTCTTTTTTTTTTTTTGAGACGGAGTCTCACTCTGTCACCCAGGCTGGAGTGCAGTGGTGAGATCTCAGCTCACTGCAACCTTTGCCTCTGGGTTCAAGCGATTCTCCTGCCTCAGCCTCCCTAGTAGCTGGGATTATAGACACCCACGACCATGCCCAGATAATTTTTGTATTTTTATTTATATTTATTTTTTAATTATTTATTTATTTTTATTTATTTTTTTGAGACGGAGTCTCGCTCTGTCACCCAGGCTGGAGTGCAGTGGCATGATCTCGGCTCACTGCAAGCTCCGTCTCCTGGGTTCACGCCTTTCTCCTGCCTCAGCCTCCCAAGTAGCTGGGACTACAGACGCCCGCCACCATGTCTGGCTAATTTTTTGTATTTTTAGTAGAGATGGGGTTTTACTATTTTAGCCAGGATGGTCTTGATCTCCTGACCTCATGATCTGCCCACCTCGGCCTCCCAAAGTGCTGGGATTACAGGCGTGAGCCACCGCGCCCAGCCAATTTTTGTATTTTTAATAGAGATGGGGTTTTGACATGTTGGCCAGGCTGGTCTCAAACTTCTGACCTCAGGCAATCCGCCTACCTTGGCCTCCCAAAGTGCTGGGATTACAGACATAAGCCACCATGCCCAGTTCAGAGTTTCTTTATGCACATATATTAATGTATAAATATAGGTTCTTATTTTTACTCCCTTCCTTTCCCACTCCTCCCTTTTTAATCCAAAGACACATATTATATCCCCTTTCTGTAAGTTACTTTTTGTCACTTAACAGTATGTCTTGGAGAATCTTCCCACATCATTACATGGAGAGCTGCATGCTTACAAGCATTTTTCTAATGCTGGGGTCATAAGTGCCTGAAGTTTATTACACATGTCTTTTCATTTCACCTGCTTGAATTGCATGCTATTTAACACCACAGTATTCAAGCATTTATTTATTTATTTATTTACTTATTTATTTGAGACAGGGTCGTGTTCTGTCACCCAGGCTGGCATGCAGTGGCACCATCATGGATCACTGCAGCCTCGACCTCTGAGGCTCAAGTGATCCTCCCACCTCAGCCTCCCAAGTAGCTGGGACTACAGGTACAAAACACCATGCCCAGCTAATTATGTTTATTTTTCGTAGAGACAGGGTCTCACTCTGTTGCCCAGGCTGGTCTTGTACTCCTGGCTTCAAGAGATCCTCCTACCTCCACCTCCCAAAATGCTCAGATTATAGGGATAAGCCACTGAGCCGGGGCTGGGCATTCCATTTTTGAGTGCAGCAGGGTTGACAATAATTATCTTGAAACACTGACCAGTTCGGGTCTTGTCTGATTCCAAATTAGCTATATGAATAACAAAGATGTAAACAAACATCAAAGATGATCACTCCACATGAAGGCAGGTGCTGTCACATCTCAGGACAAATGCCCTGTTTGGAGGTAGAATGGAGAAAATGTAAAGGGATCTGTCTTTGGGTTAACAGCGGGAAATCAGCAGAACTTCAAAGCTGATAATAATCAGAAGCTTGGGAACTTGAGGGACTGTTCCCAAGATGGAACAGCAGATTCAGGTTTAGGCAATAGGAAAATGTCACTATCAGCTAAGAGCAACTGGAGAAGTGGATCTCTAGAAGTGGAGAGCTGAGGGAAAATCAGAACAAATGTCTCAAATCTCTCTGACTCCCTTTAATTTTCAAAAACTGTAAATCAAAACAAGAAGATGACTTGAAGTGATTGCCTTGAAATCTAATAAGCAGAAGTATTAGCTGCCTTTACAGAAATGTTTGGGTGGAAAAAAATTAGTTGAATCAAATTTTGTGCTTTGAATAAATTTAAAGGATTACGCATCAATTTTAGCCTTTGTAAAAACAATACTGTGTAACAAATCACTCACAATTCAGTGGCTTTTTAAAAATCCAAGCTCGGCTGGGCATGGTGGCTCACGCCTGTAATCCCAGCACTTTGGGAGGCCAAGGCAGGCAGATCAGTTGAGGTCAGAAATTCAAGACCAGCCTGGCCAACACGGTGAAAACTCATCTCTACTAAAAATACAAAAATTAGGCAGGCATGGTGGTGCATGCCTGTAATCTCAGCTACTTGGGAGGCTGAGGCAGAAGGATCGCTTGCACCTGGGAGGCAGAGCTTGCAGTGAGCCAAGATCTTGCCACCGCACCCCAGTCTGGACGACAGAGCAAGACTCTGTCTCAAAAATAAAAATAAAAAACTAAAAACTCAACCTAAACCTCCGATTTGGCAGTGAATTTTAGATACAACACCAAAAGCACAACCCACAAAAGAAAAAATTGTTAAGTTGGACTTCTTTAACAGTAAAAGCTTATAACTAATCTCAGTGGCTCATGCCTGTAATTCCAACACTTGATCTCTTGGAAGCAAGAGGATCACTTGAGACCAGGAGTTCGGCACTAGCCTTGCCAACATAACAAGATCCAATCTCTACCAAAAAACAAAAACAAACAAACAAAAACCCTTACGCCCTGCAAAAGAGTATGAAAACACAAGCCACAGACCAGGAGAAAATATTTGCTGAGCACCTCTCTGATAAAGGACTTGTATTTAAAATATACAAAGAACTCACAAGATTTAATGATAAGATATGAAACAACCCAATATAAAAATGGGCAAAAGAAATGAACAGATACATCAACAAAGAAGACACGCAGATGACAAAAAAAAAAAAGAAAAGATGCTCTACATCGTATGTCATTAAGGAACTGCAAATTAAAACAGTGAGATACCACTACACACCTATTAGAATGGCCAAAATAACCTATGGCCATGCCACCCTGAACACTCCCCATCTTGCCTAGAGTGGCCAAAATCCAAAGCACTGACAACACCAAATCCTGGAGAGGCTGTGGAACAGCAGGAACTCTTATTTATTGCTAGTGGGGACACAAAATAGTACAGCCACTTTGGAAGATGGTTTGATGGCTTTTTGTTTTGAAAAAGGGTCTCACTGTTACCCAAGCTTAAGTGCAGTGGTGCGATCATGGCTCACTGTAGCCTCAACCTCCCAGGCTCAAGCAATTCTCCCACTCAGCCTCCTCAGTAGCTGGGACCACAGGTGTGCACCATCACACGTGGCTAATTTTTTTTTTTTTTTTTTTTTTGAGATGGAGTCTCACTCTGTCACCCAGGCTGGACGGGGTTTCACCGTGTTAGCCAGGATAGTCTCGATCTCCTGACCTCGTGATCCGCCCGTCTCGGCCTCCCAAAGTGCTGGGATTACAGGCTTGAGCCACCGCGCCCGGCCGGCTAATTTTTTTTAAGACAGAGTCTTACTCCGTTGCCCAGGCTGGAGGGCAGTGGCATGATCTAGGCTCACTGCAACCTCCACCTCCCAGGCTCAAGCTATTCTCCTGCCTCAGCCTCCCGAGTAGCTGGGATTACAGGTGCGCACCACCATGCCTGGCTAATTTTGTATTTTAGTAGAGATGGGGTTTCACCATGTTGGCCAGGCTGGTCTCAAACTCCTGACCTCTGGTGATCAGTCCACCTCAGCCTCCCAAAGTGCTGGGATTACATGAGTTAGCCACCGCTCCCAGCCACACCTGGCTAATCTTTAAAAAATTTTCTTGTGGAGAGGAGGTCTCCCTATGTTGCCCAGGCTGGTCTCAAATTCCTGGGTTCAAGCAATCCTCCCACCTTTGCTTCACAAAGTGCTAGGATTACAGGCGTGAGCCACAAGTTTCTTAACAGATGGAAAATGGATCCACACAAAGAGAAAAAGAGCATCAAAAATGGCACTGGGGCCAGGTGCCATGGCTCACACCTGTAATCCCAGCACTCTGGGAGGCCAAGGTGGCCTTGGATTACCTGAGGTCAGAAGTTCAAGACCAGCCTGGCCAACACAATGAAACCCTGTCTCTAATAAAAATACAAAAAAATTAGCTAGGCGTGGTGGTGCATGCCTATAATCCCAGCTACTCAGGAGGCTGAGGCAGAAGGATCACTTGAAACAGGGAGGCAGAGGTTGCAGTGAGCTGAGATCATGCCATTGCACTCAAGTTTGGGCAACAGAGCAAGACTCTGTCTCCAAAGAAAAAAATGGCATCAATTTTCAACTTGTAATAGGGGATTTCCTGGTTCTCCCTTTCCAGAATATCTTTAAGGTCAAAATATTTTCGTAATAATACTGATGTTGCTGCCTTTTCACTCTCAATCTCTCACAAGCGCAAGTGGAGTTTTCCAGTGTGATATGGGAACAGATTGAATGCGGAGGCAGACATGAAAATGTAGCTCATCTCACAAACATTTTCTTTCTGAAATATAGTTATTTTTCATAAACATGTTATTTCTGTTAATGTGTCCTCTTTTATTGTTTCTAAAAATTTATGTTTTAATCTTTCTTTCTTTTCTTTTGAGACTAGGTCTCACTCTGTTGCTCAGGCTGGAGTACAGTGCATGATCATAGTTCACTCTAACTCGAACACCCGGGCTCGAGGGATTCTCCTGTCTCAGCCTCCTGAGTAGCGGGGACTACAGGCATGTGCCGCCATGCTCAGTTAATTAAATTATTCCTAGAAACAGGGTCTCGCTATGTGGGCCCAGGCTGGTCTCAAACTCCTGGCCTCAAACAATCCTCCCACCTCAGCTTCCCAGAGCCCTGGGATTACAATGTGAGCCACTGCTGCTCCACCTGGCCTGTTTTAATTTCTTTCTTTTTTTTTTTTTTTTCTGAGACAGAGTCTTCCTCTGTCGCCCAGGCAGGAGTGCAGTGGTGCAATCTCTGCTCGCCAAAACGTCCACCTCCCCGGCCTAAGCTATTTTCCTGCCTCAGCCTCTCGAGTAGCTGGGATTACAGGTACGTGCAACCACACTAGGTTAAATGTTGTATTTTTAGTAGAGATGAGGTTTCATCATGTTGGTCAGACTGGTTTCGAACTCTCCTGACCTCATGATCCACCCACTTCGGCCTCCCAAAGTGCTGGGATTACTAGCGTGAGCCACTGCGCTTGGCCGCCTGTTTTAATTTCTAATGCAGCAAATAATCCACACCAACAGGACTCTTTGGCATTCTCGATAATTTTTAATAGTAGTTGAAAGGTCCTGAGACAAAAGGTGTGAGAGCTGTTGTTCTAGAGCAGCTGAACATTGAAAGTTCTTTCACGAAGGTGACTGTAAATAAGGAAGATTTGATGACACATAGAACCAGGTGGTAAAAATACAGGATGAGAGAAGGGTTTCAAAATGGAGGCAAAGTAGGATCAGAAAATCTGAGCTGGAGATTAGTACAAAAGGGAGGAGGGGCTAAATCTTTGATTGTCTCTGGGGTGTAGATCACTGTAGACTCGTGCCTGACAAATATAATTGCCTGGCAACTTCGGCGATTAGCTGTTTGAGACACAAATATGATTGTAGATTATGGCTGCATGTAATAATACCTCTTAAATTGCATCTGGCACTTATGGATGCTGTCTAAATCCCTTGTTGCATCATTATTCGTGGTTGTCTTATGTATTCATCTTACTTATAAAGAAATTGCAAACTCATAGAAAAGAGTGTGTGGCTTTGGATTTAGGTAGCCCCGGATTAAAAATCCTGCCTAATGCTGGCTTCATCTGCTGTGTGAGCAGGTAGCCCTTTCAAGCCCGCACTGCTGAAGGAAGCACCAGTGTCCTGGCAACACCTCCTGTGTCCTGACTTTGGCTTTGGTTTTCACAGTGTGGTTTCCTTTGTTCCTTCCCACCGTTTGAGCCTGATTCTCCAGCTTTTCCAGTAAGTCTTGGGGCCACTGAAACTTTTACAATAAATTCATTTTCTTTTTACAGCAATGAATGAGGGTTCCAATTTCTCCATGTCCTCATGAACACGTTATTAACCATCTTTTTTTATTATAGTCACGCATTGCATAATGACATTTTGGTCAATGATGGACCTCACATATGATGGTGGTCCCACAAGATTATAATGGAGCTGAAAATTTCCTATTGCCTAGTGATGTCATAGCCATCATAATATGGCAGTGCAATGCATTACTCACGTGTTTGTGGGGATGCTGGTGTAAACAAACCTACTGTGCTTCCAGTCGTATAAACAAGTGTAACACGGGCTGGACGCTGTGGCTCACACCTGTAATCCCAGCACTTTGGGAAGCTGAGGCAGGCAGATCACCTGAGGTCAGGAGATCGAGACCAGCCTGGCCAACATGGCAAAACCCCATCTCTACTAACCTGCAAAAATTAGCCTGGCGGGGTGGTAGGCGCCTGTAATCCTAGTTATTCAGGAGGCTGAGGCAAGGAGAACTGCTTGAACCTAGGAGGCGGAGATTGCAGTGAGCCAAGATGGTGCCACTGCACTCCAAACTGGGCAACAGAGCGAGACTCCGTCTCAAAAAAAAAACACAAAAAAGTGTAACACATACAATTATGTATAGTACATAACACTTGATAATAAATGACTATGTTTCTGGTTTATGTATTTGCTATCCTATACTTTTTATCATTGTTTTAGACCCTACTCCTGCTACTTATATATTTTTTTAAATTAACTGTAGAACAGCCTCAGGCAGGTCCTGCAGGAGGTATTCCGGAAGAAGGCATTCTGATCATGGAGACGACAGCTCCATGGATGTTTTTACCCCTAAAGACCTTCCGGCGGGACAAGACGTCGAAGTGGAAGACAGTGACACTGATGATCCCGGCCCTGGGTAGGCCTATGCTAATGTGTGTGTTTGTGTCTTCGTTTTTAACAAAAAAACTTAAAAGTTTAAAGAACTAAAATAAAAGAGAAAAAAGCTTACAGAATAAGGAAAATAGGCCTGGCACAGTGGCTCATGCGTGTAATCCCAGCACTTTGGGAAGCCAAGGTGGGCAGATCACAAGGTCAGGAGTTCAAGGCCAGCCTGACCAACATGGTGAAACCCAGTCTGTACTAAAAATGCAAAAATTAGCTGGGCGTGGTTGGTGCACGTCTGTAATCCCAGCTACTTGGGAGGCTGAGGCAGGAGAATGGCTTGAACCTGGGAGGCAGAGGTTGTAGTGAGCCAAGATCATGCTACTACAACTCCAGTCTGGGTGACAGAGCAAGACTCCATCTCAAAAAAAAAAAAAGAAAAGAAAGAAATATTTTGTACAGTATTACAATGTCTTTGTGTTTTAAGCTAAGTGTTACTACGAGAGTCAAAACGCTTAAAATTTTTTGTTTATAAAATAAAAGCTACAGTAAGCTAAGGTTAATTCATTATTGAACAAAGAAAGATAGTTTTTTATAAATTTAGTATAGCCTAAATGTACAGTGTTCATAACGTCTACAGCAGTAGCGTACGGTGATGTCCTAGGCCTTCATATTCACTCACCTCTCACTCACTGATACTCACAGCAACTTCCAGTCCTGCAGGCTCCATTCATGGGAAGTGCCCATATAAGTGTACTATTTTTTACCTTTTATACCATATTTTTATTGTATCTCTTCTATGTTTAGATCCACAAATACTGACCATTGTGTTACAATCGCCTATGGTATTCAGTACAGTAACAGGAGGTACAGGCTTCTAACCTAAGAGCAATAGGTTCTACCATATCGTGTAAGTGTGTAGTAGGTTATAGTAGGTTTGTGTAAGTGCACTTGATAATGTTCACAAGACAAAAATCACCAAATGACTCATTTCTCTCAATGTATCCTTGTCGTTAAGCGAAGCATCACGGTATAGTCATTCTAGTCAGGGTTGATTTCCACTGTTTGCAGCTAAGATAACTGTGGCTAATCTCAAAATTAATTGAATGGAAACATTTCATGGAAAGCCCTCATAGATAATGCTTCAACTTTCAAGTTAAGGGATTACTTTTGACTTACATGAAGACAGAGCAACAAGAAGTCAGTACTGTATAAGCCCAGAAGGCAAGCACATTTGCCCATAAGCCATAGAGAACTTTCCACACTTTTGGAAAGGATAGCTCCTAAAAATATCTAAGCCCAACTTCCAAGTGCCAACACTTGCAAATCTTTGTCTGAAGGCTCTCTATGGTTCGGAAATCCTTGCACCAATCAGACCACAAGCTCCAGAGAATCAAATATATCCCAAGAGCATTCTTCAAACCAATGATGGTTAGAAGATGGTGGATAAATACTCCAGCTCCCTCCGCCCCAGGCAGGATAATTTTAAAAAATATTTTGTCCCTCTTATTTTATTAAGATATAATTCACATACCATAAAGCTCACATTTTTAGGTGTACAATTCAATGGGTTTTAGTATATTAACTAAAAATAGTTGTGCAACCATCACCACTGTTTAATTTCAGTTCATTTTCATCACTCCAAACAAAAAATTCTGTGCTTATTAGCAGTAATTCCCCATTCCACCCTCCCACTAGCCCCTAGCAAATGCTAATCTGTTTTCTGTCTCTATGGATTTGCTTATTCTGGAAATTGTATATAAAACATATTGTATGGAGTCATATAATATGTGGGCTTTTATGACTGGCTTCTGTCACTTAATATAATGTTTTCAAGATTCATTCATGTTGTATCATGTATCAATAATCTATTTCTTTTTATATATGAAATCTATTTCATTGCATGGATATACCACATTTTGTTTAACCACTTATCGGCTGACGGACACTTGGATTTTTTCCACTTTTGGCTATTCTGAATATGCTGCTGTGAATATTCATGTACTAGTTTTGTGTGAACATTTTTTTCAACTGTCTTGGGTATATAATAACTGGGAGTGGAGTTTCTGGGTCATAGGATAACTCTATGTTTAACCTTTTAAGAACTGGAAAACTGTTTTCCTAGACAGCTGTGCCAGTTTTCATTCATACCAGCAATGAATGAGAGTTCTAATTCCTTCACATTCTCACTAACATTTGTTATTATTGTCTTTTTAATTGTGGTTATCCTAGTGGGTGTGATATATCTCATTGTGCTTTTGATTTGCGTTTCCCTAATGATGAATGATGTTGAGCATCTTTTCTTGTACTTACTGGCCATTTGTATATCTTCTTGGGAAAAATATCTATTCAAATCTTTACCCATTACTGTTGGGGTCTGTCTGGCAGGATAATTTTGAGTTGTACATTCTACACCATCTGCCAGAGTTCTCCAGGGGGATTAGGATCTATTTGCTCACACTGGTGACTTGATTGATAACACATCCTTTATCCGTGCTCTCCCTTCCATACTAGTTTGCTAAGACTGCTGTAATAAAGTAAAACAGACTAGGTGGCGTACACCACAGAAAGGTATTGTCTCACAGTTCTGGAAGTTGGAAGTGTGAGATTGAGACATCAGTAGAGTTGGTTTCTTCCGAGGGCTGGGAGGGAAGGAACTGTTCCATGTCTCTCATCTAGCTTCTAGTAGTTGTTTTCTGGCAATCTACGTCATTCCTTAGCATAAGTAGGTAGAGTAGAAGGAACGATGTTTGCCAAAATTATGTAGGTTGGGTAGGGATGCCATCTAAAATTCTGGATAAATATTGGCCACTTCACTATACACCTCCTCCAATGCCCACTACACATACCTCTGATGAGTTAGAATTTTGGACTTCCCCAAACATTCCAAGCTCTCACATATCCTTATGGCTTTGCCTAGGCTATTTCTGGGCGACCATTCACAAATCTCATTCTTCCTTTAAGTTCCAGCTCAAATGTCACTCCTTATTTAAGTCATTCCCAAATGAGTCTAATCATAGTAAATTCCAGAACCTGTGTGGAAGCTGTAAGTCCAGATAGGCTACCGCCACATGAAGCCTGAGAATGAAGCCAACATGAAGAAGGACAGAGAAGAGAGACTGAGAGAAGCCAAGTTCTGGGGCATCATCTGAATTGAATCTCTGAATTAAACTACACCAACACCTCCCAATCCCTTGATAGTTCTGTCACGTGCCACAGTATCATATGTCTTGATATAGTTCAGTGTCAAGTATAGAGACAACAGGATTGCCTTAGGAATGTATTCTAAACTCATATAGAGTCTGCTTTTTTTTTTTTTTTTTTTAGATGGAGTTTCGGGCCGGGTGTGGCTCATGCCTGTAATCCCAGCACTTTGGGAGGCCGAGGCTGGCAGATTACCTGAGGCTGGGAGTTCAAGACCAGCCTAACGAACATGGAGAAACCCTGTCTCTACTAAAAATACAAAATTAGCCGGGCATTGTGGCACATGCCTGTGATCCCAGCTACTTGAGAGGCTGAGGAAGGAGAATTACTTGAACCCGGGAGGCGGAGGTTGTGGTGAGCCGAGATCGCGCCATTGCACTCCAGCCTGGGCCACAAGAGCGAAACTCTACCTCAAAAAAAAAAAAAAGACAAGAGTCTCACTCTGTTGCCTAGGCTGGAGTGCAGTGGCACGATCTCGGCTCACCTCAACCTCTGTCTCCTGGGTTCAAGCAATTCTCCTGCCTCAGGCTCCTGAGTAACTAGGATCACAGGCACCTATCACCATGCCCAGTTAATATTTGTATTTTCAGTAGAGACAGGGTTTCACTATGTTGGCCAGACTGGTCTCGAGCTCCTAACCTCAGGCGATCTGCCCGCCTTGGTCTCTCAAAGTGCTGGGATTACAGGCATGAGCCACTGCACCTGGCCACTTCCCATAGAGTCTGCTATGCCTTGGTTTGTAATGACTTCATCATATATCTCGCAAAAAAAAACTAAGGCAAGATTGTCTAAATTCTCTAGATCAGTTTCCTATGGCTGCTGTGACAAATTTCTACTTGTGGCTTAAAACAACACGAATTTATCATCTTATAGTTCTGGAGGTCAGAAGGCTAAAATACATCTCACAGGGCTAAAATCAAGGTGTCAGTCAGGTCTATTTCTGGAGGCTCTAGTGGAGAATCTGTTTCCTTTCCTTTTCCAGATGCTAGAGGCTGCCGCCTCCTCTGGCTCATGGCCCCCTTCCTCCATCTTCAAAACCAGTACAAGCGTCAATCCAGCTTCTGCTTCCATCTTCACATCTCCTCAGACTCTCCTGCCTCTCTCTTTCACAACCTGCCATTACAGTGACCCCATCTGGATAATCCAGGATATCTCCCCATCTCAAGATTCTTCACTTTTTTACATCTGCACAAATCCTTTTGCCAGGTAAGGTAACATATTCATAGGTTCTGGGTATTCAAAAGCATACATCTTTGGGAGGGGAAGCATTATTTGGCCTCTCTGCCTCTTCATAGATTTTATTTTTCTTGCTGTTTTACTTATTGTCACATTTAACCATTTCTAAAACTCTGGCATTCTTTCAATTAGTTATACCTTCCTTCTTTCCTGCCTTCCTTTATTGGACAACCTCATCTGGCACCTACTTGGGCTAAGTGCTATGCAGGTACTATAGGGATACAGTTCTGTATCCAGACTCTACCCTCAAGGTATTTACAGTCAGTACATTTCCTTGATGGCCCCATTACTGGTCTTAATTAAAATGAGCTAACCTTTGGGAAAGGACATTGCAAATACTGCAGGTACAAAAGGTGGGAGAAAGCTAACAACAAAGAGCGTGGTCCAGGATTTGAAGTCCAAAGTATGGATAGGACTGACTTTCTCTAAGTGGGTACTGACGCTGTGAAGACCAGTCATACCCTCACTAAAAGGCTGTCACTGGTGGACTTGACCATCACCTCCAACCTCACTCCCCACCCCTGCAGGAAGTGCAGCTTTCTGCAAAACATTTGAGCCACTTTTTTTTTGGCAAATTTCCCACAGATCAGTTTCAGGAAATGCTTGACAAAACACTTGGTCCCTAAAGAGTCTTATCTTTTAGAAGCACATACTGAAATATTTACGGATGAAATGATATGATGTCAGGGATTTGCTTCAGAACAAAATGTGTAGGAGGAAGTGGGTGGGGTATTGATGAAACAAGGCTGACCATGAGTTAATAATTGTTGAAGCTGGGTAATGGAACACAGGGGTTTATTATACTATTCTAGTTCGTTTTTTTTTTTTCTTTGCATGTTTAAAATTTTCCATAATAAAAAAAAGTTGGCTGAGCACGGTGGCTCACACCTGTAATCCCAACACTTTGGGAGGCCGAGGCAGGTGGATCACCCGAGGTCAGGAGTTCAAGACCAGCCTGACCAACAGGGTGAAACCCTGTCTCTACTAAAAATACAAAAATAAGCCGGGCATGGTGGCCCATGCCTGTAGTGCCAGCTACTTGGTAGGCCGAGGCACGAGAATCACCTGAACCTGGGAGGTGGAGTTTGCAGTGAGCCAAGATTGCACCACTGCACCCCAACCTGGGCAACAGAGTGAGACTCCATCTCAAAAAATATAAGTAAATAAAAAATAAAATTAAAAATTTAAAAGGTTAAGGAGGAAAATTTCGTCACTACATTTTATCTTAGGTCACTACATTTTACCTGTGTAATTGACATAAACTTATCATTTGAATATATTTTACTGTCTCAATATTTGCCTATATTTTAAAAATAAATAAGTGCAGGAATATAAATATTTGACAAAGCCGTTCTCTTCTACAACCACTTGAATCACAGCAGGGAAGAGAAAGCGCTAGATATCTTGCCTGTGGCTAGCCTTGGAACAATAATAGTCCTGTCCTCAGAGAACACATGAAACTCTCAAACTTCATTCTAGTAATTGGACTTAAAGGATTAAACATACCATATGGGGAAAGATAGTTTAACTTGATTAAGAGATAATGTGGCTCTTTATGATGGAAATGGTGAATTGGCCTGACCCATCTCAGATTTTCATGTATTAACTTCCAGGTAGCATATTAGCATTAGCTTGGGATCATGAAACTATGGTTTTCAGCCTCAGTACGAATCTGAGAAAAACAACTGAAATGGATAGAATTTTCTTTGAAACTTCTTTATCTGCATTTTCAGAACTTGTGTAGGGGAAAGACTACAAGCATTAGAGCCAAAAATTGGACTTGATTTCCATCTCAGTCCTCAGGCAGGTTCCATAACCTCCCCAAACTCGTTTCCTCATCTATAAAATATAAAATAATATCTACTTTGCATGGATGCTGTGAGGGTTATGGGTAATGTATATAAAATGCCCCTCCCATCACAGACAACTAATGAGAGCTTAGTGTATTTATAATTGCATGTTCTCTTTTCCGCCCCCCCACATCTCCCAAACAGTGCTTAGCACACAGTAAGAATCCAAAAATGTTTGCTGAATTAAATTAAACCTTAGATGGTAGATAGATGGAGTTAGTGGGAGGAAATGTTAAGACTATACCAGGCTCAGCTGGGCGCGGTGGCTCACGCCTGTAATCCCAGCACATTGGGAGGCCAAAGCAGATGGATCACCTGAGGTGAGGAGTTCAAGACCAGCCTGGCCAACATAGTGAAACCCACCTCTACTAAAAATACAAAAATTAGCCGGGCATGGTGCACACCTGTAATCCCAACTATTCAGGAGGCTGAGGCAGGAGAATGAATCACTTGAACCCAGGAGATGGAGGCTGTAGTGAGCTGAGATTGTGCCACTGCACTCCAGCCTGGGCAACAGAGCAAGACACTGTCTCTAAAAAAAAAAAAAAAAAAAAAAAAAAAGGCTATACCAAAATCCACCCCTTGGCACATCACTTGTTCACACGAGAGCTTCATCTCCCACTTCCTGTCCCTCACATCTAATCACCAAGTTCTATCTATTCAAGCTCCCAGCATCACTAGAATCTACTCACTTCCCTTAGATCCTGCTGCTACCACCTTAGTTCAAAACTTCATCTTCTCTCTCACCTGGCCTACAGCAAAGGCTGGCCCCTCATAGTTGGTTCTCGCCCTTCTACAGTCCTTTCTCTTCACTGTAGGTGGAGGGATTTTTTTCCTTTTTTTAATGATGAAAAATTTAAAACATTCACAAAAATTGAGAATATAATGAATATCCATGTACACATCACCCAGCTTCATTCAATTATCGATGAATGACCAATTTTGCTTCACATATACCCCACCCACTCTCTCCAGTGTTCTTGGATTATTGGAAGCAAATTCCAGAAGCCACCGCTTTTGGAAGGGGAGTCTTTTCATGGATTCAGAATAAAATTCAAAATCCTTCACATGGCTTGCCAGGTCCTTGATCTCTGCTGACTTCTCCAACTACAGATTCTAGCTTGCTATTCCCCAGACCTAGACCCAGGCAAGCCAGCCTTCCCTCAGTTCCTTCACCATTCATGTTGCTTCTTTCTGTTCCTGCGGCCTTCAGGCTGCTTTCAAAGTCCAGAAAGCCTGTTATCTTCTTTCACCCTGTTTGCTGGACTTTAGCTGCTCGTGTCTCTGCTATCCCTCTGAAAATCACCTTCTCAAGAGGCCCCCGGCTCAGGCTAGATGTCCCCTTGCTTGCTCTCTTGGCACCTTCTGCTTCTCCTGAAATTATTAATACATAATTTTGTAGTTAGTCATGTAAAGCTGCCGTCCCTGTTAAAAATGAGCTTTATGGCATAGGAACCATGTCTGTTTTGTACCCCGCTGAGGCACCCAGTACACAGCTCCACACCTTCTTTATAGGAGGCACCTAATAAATATTTGTTGAATGATGTCCCCAAGAAAGGTAAATACAAAAGCCACATGCATTTCACATTATAAATTGCTTACATACTGAGACCAGTGTCTTAAACCTTTTATAACCGCAAGAACAATGCCCAGGCCTTTAATTTTAGGTGTATTTTGTTACAGTCAACATGACTTTTTAAAAAGATTCTGAGCTGCATATTATGCTAGACACTGAAGGTTCACAGATAAATAACTGTCAAATGACAAAAATTACAACAAACTTAGTTTAAATATCTCAATTGACTTTATGTGAGATTCTGTAATTGGGCAACACTCCATTCCATAAAATAGAGTAAGTGTTCCGATGAGCTGAGCAGATGAGGTTGGCTTTATAGACAAAGAAGGGTGGAAGAAAGCACAAGCAAAGAATGAAAATTGCATTGATCCTTTCAAAGTCACTTTTCTTGTAAGGTGGGGCAGGAAGACAGAATAATTAGAAAAATAACTGATTAGTTAATATTAGGTTACTTCAGGCTACTTCTGTTGTACAAAGGTTAAAGCAGAGATTTAACCAGGCCTGTATGAGAAACTGGCTGTTATCTCTCTCTCCTGATTTCTCAGAAGGCCAGACAACAACCTAGTTTGGATTTGGTGATGTGGAACTTTATCAAAGGTAACTCCATTCTGATTTTTAGTCTGGTCTGTTGGAGCCTAGTGCAGAAACTTAGTCCAAAACAATAGCCCCTGTAATTTTATTTAACTATACAGATGCTGCCCTCAGGAGTTGCGTCTAGAAATAAAGACAGCCATTTAATGATTCGAAAATTGATCATTTCTCATACTATATGTAGAAGGCAGAATATTTCATTAGCTAGGAAATCTATAAAGTGTCAAACAACTAGAAATAAGCAAAAATTTGCCATAAAACAACAGCTAACATTTACTGGGTCCTTCTTTTCGGCCAAGTATGGTGAAAGCATTTTTCACATATGATTTCATTGAATTCTTACAACACCCTTTGAGACTTACCTTATGCTTCCTATTTCACAGATGGAAAAAATCTACCAACACGTTGAAAATATAGGCAACACTTTCTAAGTTACCCAGGAGTTTAAACCGGGGAGTCTGACCCCGAGGGTATACTCTTACCCTCTATGCTGGGGTTAACAAGAAATCTTCAAGTACTGCTGCAAGAAAAAAATAAAACAAAGGACACTTTTTAATTAATCAGTGCTTCCCACTTCATGACCTGGTTTCACAGTTATGTGTGTACACTTTCATAGGAAAACAGCAGATGTTGTGAAACCTGTTACTGATAAGGTTAGGTTCCTATGGGCCCAAGGCACTACCCATTGAATTTGGACTTTGTACCAAATATTTCCTATAGAGAGAAATAAGCTAGAAATTCTCAAGGTGTGCCTACCTTGAACCTAGCCTGTCTTCTTGGCCAAACTGAAAGCTCTGCATTGTTTTCTTCTTGTGCAGTACACCTTGTCGGCTTACCTCCTACAGATGGGATCTAGCCAAGAGGAAATTCGTTATATTTTAAAACAGATAAATTGTTCAGATGAGTTACATGCTTGGAACTTAAACCATGACAAAAAAATTCTGTATTAATTATGCATATTTGGGAGTTTGTTTTTAACTTTTAATTAAGGGAAATTTCCATCATATGCAAAAATAGACCATGTAGTATAATCAACCCCCATGTACTCTTCACCCTGCTTCACACATACTTTTTTGTGGATCCATATTGCCTCTTCTGTCTTAACTAAGCCATTGCTGGATGAAAAAGAAACCCTAGAGCAGCATTGTTTAATGTGAACCAGATATGTAATTTTACCTTTTCTAGTCACCACATTTGTAAAGTAAGAAGAGCTGGGCGCGGTGGCTCAAGCCTGTAATCCCAGCACTTTGGGAGGCCGAGACGAGCGGATCACGAGATCAGGAGATCGACACCATCCTGGCTAACATGGTGAAACCCCGTCTCTACTAAAAACGACAAAAAACTAGCCGGGCGAGGTGGCGGCGCCTGTAGTCCCAGCTACCCCTGAGGCTGAGGCAGGAGAATGGCGTAAACCCGGGAGGCGGAGCTTGCAGTGAGCTGAGATCCGGCCACAGCACTCCAGCCTGGGTGACAGAGCGAGACTCCGTCTCAAAAAAGAAAGAAAGAAAGAAAGAAAAGTAAGAAGAATGCCGGGCGAGGTGGCTCAAGCCTGTAATCCCAGCACTTTTGGGAGGCCGAGGCGGGCGAATCACGAGGTCAGGAGGTAGAGACCATCTTGGCTAACACGGTGAAACCCCGTCTCTACTAAAAACACAAAAAACTAGCCGGGTGAGGTGGCGGGCGCCTGTAGTCCCAGCTACTCGGGAGGCTGAGGCAGGAGAATGGCGTAAACCCAGGAGGCGGAGCTTGCAGTGAGCCGAGATCGCGC
>NW_016813639.1:322158-395025 GCF_001698545.2 Rhinopithecus bieti
AAAAAAAAAAAAAAAAAAAAAAAAAGAAAAAGAAAAGAAGAAACAAGTGAAATTAACTGTAACAGTACATTTTATTAAACCTAATATATTAAAAATATTATTCCAGTACTATCAACATAAAAATTATTATTGAGATATTTTATATTCTTTCTTATGTAATAAGTCTTTGAAATGCAGTGTACATTTTGCAGTTACAGCATATTACAGTCTGGACGGGCTTAATATTTTAAGGGCTTAGTAGCCATATGTGATATAAGTTAAATACACTAGTTTGTGATTAGTGGCTACCATATTGAACAGAACAGCCCTAAAGCGCCTAGGATAAGAGAGAGAGGACTAAACTGATTTTTCTCTCGTCCAAATTCCTATCTAAGGGGCTTGGGGAGTCCTGCCCTACAAACCATAAATTCTCATCAGATGGGGTTTATTTAACCCTGTATATTGTGACTTACTTTCCAATCTGACTCTGGCATAACAAGGAAGAAAATCAAAATATTTTACCCCAAAACATGTTTCTCTGCCATATCTTGAAATGGCCCTGAAAAGCCGTCCCTTATGGGAAAAATCCACATTCTGTAGAGAATCCCCTTTCTCCTTTGTTTTCCTTCCTTTTTTTCCCGATCCAGGAGATAATCAACTAAGAGCCAGGTACCCTTTTAGGTCCAATATGAAACAGTTTACAACCTGCTCTCTCTGTAGTCTGCTAAGTCGGTCTCCACAACCCTTTATCTTAACCTAAGCATTTCTTTTCTATTGATCCCAGGTCTTCAGATAAACTCAACCGTCAACCAGAAAATGTTTCAATTTACCTACAGCCTGGAAGCCCCACCGCTTTGAATTGTCCCAATTTTCCAAACCAAACCAATGTGTTTCTTAAATGTATTCTATTGATGTCTCATACTTCCCTAAAATATATAAAACCAGGCTGTACCCCCACCACCTTAAGCACATGTTCTCAGGACCTCCTGAGACCTGTGTCGCAGGCCCCGGCCACTCATATTTGGCTCAGAATAAATCTCTTAGAATATTTTACAGAGTTTGACTCTTTCCATCGACAGGAGTAAACAGCTATTTTGCAATTTCCCCGAAAATAATGCTACTAAAGGTTTCTGGCAAAAGTTGAAGTACAGTGCATACATACTGGGCTTCTCCATGAAATCTCCAACAAAAGAAGACCAACAACAATAATTAAAAAGTTAGTCAGGAGGCTGAGGCAGGAGAATTGCTTGAACCCGGGAGGTGGAGGTTGCAGTGAGCCGATATCGCACCAGTACACTTCGGCATGGACGACAGAGCGAGACTCCGTCTCAAAAAAAAAAAAAAAAAGTTAGACAAGTGCTTCTACAAAAAAGGAAATACCTATTAATGCAACCTCCAAACCCCAGACTATGATGAAATGTGGCTTTCCAGATCTTGAGCAAGGTTATAGTGAGTAGAAAGTATGTTAGCACTTCCTGGGAGGTTACAATAAGTTGTAAACTCTAGACACAGTGGCTCTAGACACTCAATACCTGGTTCTGCTATTTACAAGCTGTGTGACTTGAGCAAGTTATTCAGTTTCTCTGTGCCTCAGGTTCCTCATCTATAAAAATGAGCATCATAAATTCTGGGATAGTTTTCAGGACTGAATGAGAAATACATGTAAAACATGTTAGAACCATGCCTGGCCCATGTTAACCTTTCATAAATGATCACTATTCAAAACAAAAACAAAACAAACCCATCAGCAACAGAATTGTGGGGAGACCGACAGGAAAATGAAAACTAAGGATGAGGAAGGTGGGGCTGATGATACAATTGAATTCATCAGTAATTTTTCTCTGTGCTCTGGATTCTAACTTAACAAAGGTGCTTGGAGACAGGAATAAGAAGAGAGAAGAAATCAAAACTGGCTTTGCTGGTGCTGACCAGCCCATTAAGCAGAGTTAAACATAAAATCCCTAGACAAAACATCTCTCACCTAGGACTTTTTTTTTTTTTTTTTTTTGCGACAGAGTTTCACTCCTGTTGCACAGGCCTGAGTACAATGGCGCGATCTTGGCTCACTGCAACCTCTGCCTCCTAGGTTCAAGCGATTCTCCTGCCTCAGCCTCCCAAGTGGCTGGGATTACAGACATGAGCCATGACGCCTGGCTCATTTTTTGTATTTTTAGCAGAGATGGTGTTTCACCGTGTTAGCCAGAATGGTCTTGATCTCCTGATCTTGTGATCCACCTGCCTCGGCCTCCCAAAGTGCTAGGATTACAGGCGTGAGCCACCACGCCCAGCCAATTTTTGTATTTTTAGTAGAAACAGGGTTTCACCATGTTGGCCAAGCTGGTCTCAAACTCCTGACCTCAAGCTATCCACCTGCCTTGGCCTCCCAAAGTGCTGGGATTACAGGCGANTCAAGCGATTCTCCTGCCTCAGCCTCCCAAGTGGCTGGGATTACAGACATGAGCCATGACGCCTGGCTCATTTTTTGTATTTTAGCAGAGATGGTGTTTCACCGTGTTAGCCAGAATGGTCTTGATCTCCTGATCTTGTGATCCACCTGCCTCGGCCTCCCAAAGTGCTAGGATTACAGGCGTGAGCCACCACGCCCAGCCAATTTTGTATTTTAGTAGAAACAGGGTTTCACCATGTTGGCCAAGCTGGTCTCAAACTCCTGACCTCAAGCTATCCACCTGCCTTGGCCTCCCAAAGTGCTGGGATTACAGGCGAGAGCCACCGCACCTGGCCTATTATCTAGGAATCTTTATAGTTGTCCACAACAACATCCTACCTGGGCAGCTTGCTCAACTGGAAAGAAATTGTCCCACTAAAAATAAAAAAGACAACATAACTTGGGGAGAGTGTTCTAAGGCAACATTTTCATTTTGAAGTTGTCAGCTACTCCAGCTCAATAAACTAACCCTCTCCAAACTGTTTTTCAACAAAAGAGCAAAAGAACCAGATACAATTGTTTGCATGTAGATATGAGTTAAACACAGAAAAAAAATGCAATTTAAGTTGTATGCATAGTACAATTTTAAAAAGTGACAGATACAGAAGAATATTTAAGAAAAAGATTTCACTCTCAATTTAAAAGGAACCTATAAAATCTTTGCCAAAGGGGCTATGAGCGGTGGCTCACGCTGTAACCCCAACCCTTGGGCGGCTGAGAAGGGTGGATCACTTGAGGTCAGGAGTTCAAAACCAGCCTGGCCAACATGGTGAAACCCTGTCTCTACTAAAAACACACAAAAAAATCATCTGAGTGTGGTGGCACATGCCTGTAATCTCAGCTACTCAGGAGGCTAAGGCAGGAGAATAGCTTGAACCTGGGAGGTGGAGGTTGCAGTGAGCCGAGATCACGTCCCTGCACTCCAGCCTAGGCAATAGAGCAAGACCCTGTCTCAAAAAAATATATGTATATTCTTTGCCAAAGAACTTCAGGAGGAAATATGAGAGATCAGAGAGGAAGATGATAGGTAACTGGCTTCAGTAAGGAAAAAAAATGATACATAACATTAAAGTTATTTTGGAAATGAAAATCACAATAGAAGCAGTAAGCAGCATAGATATGCTGAAAAAGAATCCATGACATGGAAGACAGGGTTAAGAAAACATAGAGGCAGAGATAAAGGAAAAGAGAGTGGTTATCCATAATATGGAAGAACAATATATTAGATTATAATAGAATAATATATAATATAGATAGATATGAGAAAAAGAGTACTCAGGAAATATGGCACTGATCAACCCTTTTTGGAAAAGTTACTTGCAAAATCTAGACAATCAAGAGACAGTTCAAGATAAAGAATTCAAGGATGGAAAAGATTTTGCTTAAATGGATTGTTAGTGATTACTGACTCCATTTAAATATCAAGAGGTTACTGGAAAGGGGTCCTGATCCAGACTCCTAAAGGGTTCCTGGATCTCATGAAGAAAGAATTTGGGGTTAGTCCACAGAGTAAAGAGAAAGCAAGTTTACTGGAGAAGTAAAGAAACAAAACAATGGCTATTCCATAGACAGAGCAGCCCTGAGGGCTGCTGGTTGGCTATTTTTATGGTTATCTCTTGACTATATGCTGAACAAGTGGTGGATTATTTACGAGCTTTCCAGGAAAGGGGCAGGCAATTCCCGAAACTGAGGGTCCCTCCCCCTTTCAGACCATATTGGGTAGCTTCTGGACATTGCCATGGCATTTGTAAACTGTCATGGCACTGTTGGGAGTGTCTTTTAGCAGGCAAATGTATTATAATTTATGTATAATGAGCAGTGGGGATGATCAGATGTCGCTTTCATCACCATCTTGGTTTTGGTGGGTTTTGGCCATCTTCTTTACCGCATCCTGTTATCCGGTTGAGATACAGGTTGTTATGACTTGTATCTTGTGACTTCCTGTCTCATCCTGTGACTATGAATGCCTGATCTTGTGGGAATGCAGCCCAGTGGTCTCAGCCTCATTTTACCCAGCCCCTATTCAAGATGGAGTTGCTCTGGTTTGAACTCCCCTGACAAAACTGAGGTAAACCATAGCAAGAATTATAAACTGAAGAGCAGAATGAGTTGCACGGTCAACATTGTCAATGTAAACACAGTCAGGTAGTCTAGGAAGGCATGCCAGGCCTTTGGGCCAACAGTCACTAACAGTGGGGCCTTCACTGAAGCAACCACCAAAGCATGGCTCAACATTGCTCCCCTCTGCAGAGGCAAGCCTGGCTTTCTCTTTCTTCCAGAGACTCTGTGAGCTTCCTTGTTAAAAGAATTTTCTGCAGATTCTGTTTTTCTGTGGATTCTGTTGTTTGTCATTAAGACTCTGACTGATAAACCATTCAAATGAAATTTAAGAAAGAGGCCAAGCACAGTGGTTCATGCCTGTAAGCCCAGCATTTACGGACGCTGAGGCGGGAGAATTGCTTGAGGCTAGGAGTTTGAGACCAGCCTGGCCAATACAGTGAGATCCCATCTTTAAAAAAAAAATTAAGAAAGATGTATGTGGTCAAAGTATTAAGTGTATGGATGCTTATACACAGTTGGTAGGAATGTTGTCCCAACCTTTGAAAGGGCAATTTCTATCAATTAAAATACTAAACATGAATCTCGGTGACCCAGAAATTCTGCTTCTAAAGGAAATTATCTTACATATTTAAAGTCATTTTAATCTGTTCAACAAGTATGTATTAAACACTGTGCTACAGGCTGGACACCCTGCAATAAGCAAAACAAGCAAAAATTCCTGCCTTCATGAGGCTTACATTCTGAATGGAAGAGTGGAGGGCAGACAGTCAGTGAGGAAAGTAAAACATAAGAGACAGTATGTGAGAAGATGAGAAGTGCTATTTGCAAGGAGAAAGCAAGGAAGGGATCTAGGAGGTATGAGGCACTTTTTAATTTGAGATCAGTGGTCAGGGAAGACTCATGGAGGTTGGGGATTAAGTAACATCATATTTGAAAGAAGAGAATTCCAAAAAGAAGAAACAGCAAGTGCAAAGGCCCTAAGGCAAAAGCCTACTGAACATATTAGAACAATTGCCAAGGAAACTAGTGTGGCTGGAGAAGAGTGAAGATTGGAGTATGGAAGGAGATGGTTCAGAGAATAATAGCACTGGGGGTAGACAGTGTAGCTTTGTTGGCCATTATAAGGACTTTGGTTTTTAACTTTGAATGAGTGGGAAGCCATTAATTTTTAATGCTATTGTTGTTTGAGACAGTCTCATTCTGTCACCCAGGCTGGAGTGCAGTGACACACTCATGGCTCACTGCAGCCTCAACCTCCTGGGTTCAAGCAATCCTCCCACCTCAGCTTCCCAAGTAGCTGAGTCTACAGGCATGTACCACTTTGCCCGGCTAATTTTTGTATTTTTTGTAGAGACAAGGTTTCGCCATGTTGCTCTTCTTGAACTCCTGGGCTCAAGTGATCCACCCTCCTCAGCCTCCCAAAGTGCTGAGATTACAAGTTTGAGCTACTGAGCCCAGTCACATTGAAAGGCTTTAAGCAGAGAGAAAAGAGAGAAATATTAACATATTAAAATGTGCTGCATTTGCAAATGGGTTGAAGAAGGGCAAGGCGAACACAGAAGGCATTTAGGAGGCTAATCCAGTTATCCAGTCAAGAGATGGATGGTGACTTGGACCCAGGGGGAAAACAGTGGAGTGGGGATAAGTGGCTAGATTACATGAAGAGGCAAAAGTGCAGAGACAAACATGTTCAAGAGATGTTGTTTATAATTGAGATAAGCTAGACATAACCTAAATATCCAATAATAGAAGACAAGTTAAATATATTGTGATACATCCATTTTTTTATTACTTAAAAGCTTCTGTAGTGATTGAAAGCATGGATTAACTTTTAAATTAAAAAGCCAAGTGAATAATATTAATTTTTAATGTTACTCAACTTCAACAAAAGCATGTTTCTGGACCATTAAAATATCTTGTTTGGCAATTAAAAATACAAACCTAGAAGCATTGACATTAAAGTTTCTTATTTCAAAAAGAACTATGAGGGGCCAGGCGCAGCAGCTCATACCTGAGGCAGGTGGATCACCTGAGGTGAGGAGTTCAAGACCAGCCTGGCCAACATGGCGAAACCCCATCTTTACTAAAAATACAAAAAATTAGCCGGGCATGGCGGCGGGCGCCTGTAATCCCAGCTTATTGGGAGGCTGAGGCAGGAGAATCGCTTGAACCCGGGAAGCAGAGGTTGCAGTGAGCCAAGATCATGCCACTGTACTCCATCCTGGGTGACAAAACGAGACTTCATCTAAAAAAAAACGCAAATCAAACCAAAACAAAACAAAAAAACAAGAGTTATGAGCCAAATAGAAATACGCACCTATACCTCTGAAACTAGCGTACCAGTAATAATTCATTACTAGATATAACGAAGTATGTACTTCTATTCTTTTCCTTTGAAACATTTTTGATAGAGCAGATATAGTTTAGGAAACGCAGAAACAAGATGCGAGTCAAATAGTGGTTTTTAACGAAACTTTTAGATTGAGTTTGCTGTGACGAAGCATCTAAGATCTGAATAGGCAAAAAGATTTGGCTAAGAGGTGAAACCAGGACATGAATATGTGATTCAGAACCTACAAATAGGTCAGGGAACAATTTGGTGGAGGCTAGAAACTGGTAGATAAGAATTATCTCAATGATTCTTTATTAATCACTTGCCAAATGCCAGGCGTTATTTCTTGTTTCTACAACGTCTAATTTTAGAATACATACCTTAATTCCACAAACTTGCCCATTAGTCATTGGCTAGTATAAACAGAAGGTCTGAAACTCGAGCTTGAGTTGTCTTATACGGAAACACACCCTTTTCCTGCTATAATGCCCTGTATTAAGTAAGGTTGGCTAGATTGACTTTTAAGGTTGTTAACTGAAAAAAAATCACACGATTTATAAATTTAGAAAAGGAGTAGACTCTTTTTTTTTTTTTTTTTTTTTTTTAAGGATTACAGCCTTCAAGGTGACCATCGTGCAGGCTGGGAAGCATGCCTCCTGCCAAGACCAGAGACAGGCACTTTGAAGGAGGGATTAGGGTAGGAGCTTTATGCTGAAAGAGTTGGCTACACATACATATTCAACAGGTTACAGGAGGAGCTATGAATATTCATGGTAGTCCCGATGCATGCATTCTGAACAAACATACATACAACATATGTTCACTCTGGAGTGGAGACTTAACACTTAAATGTATTACAGTTCGGACACACACATCAAAATGTCTTTTCAGGATACAAAAAAGAGCATGACTTCTGTAAACCAGCCAGAACCAGTCCATGGTCAGTGGTCTTATCAAGAGAAAGTTACTGAAATCAGCCTCTTGTCCAGTCAAAGTTGTGGTTTTATGGCTGATGGGACAGGAGCTCAGGGTCAATTAGCATCTGAGGGAGCTGCAAATTGTTTTAATATTGCTTATCTCAAGGTCAGTGCTTGTTTAGCTGCTACAGAAAAAGAAAACCCTTATAATTGTGAACCCCAAAAATCTGAGACAGGTCTCAGTTAATTTAGAAAGCTTATTTTGCCAAGATTGAGGATGCGTGCCCATGACACAGACTCAGAAGGTCCTCACCACATGTGCCCTAGGGGGTCAGAGTACAGTTTGGTTTTATACTAAGGGAGGTGACCACCCCTCATATTGTCTTATGCCCAATTTCCGCCTCCAAAGAAAGAAGAAGTAAAAACTAAAATGCAGAAATTAAATCCACAGGCAGACAGCTCTGCGCCGCACCCTGGGCCTGGTAGTTAAAGACTGACCCCTGACCCAATTGGTTATGTTATCTATAGATTACAGACATTGTATAGAAATGCACTGTGAAAATCCCTATCCTGTTTTGTTCTGATCTAACTACCAGTGCATGCAGCCCCCAGTCACCTACGCCCTGCTTGCTCAATTGATCACGACGCTCTCACGCGCACTCCCTTAGAGTTGTAAGCCCTTAAAAGGGGCAGGAATTGCTCACTCAGGGAGCTCGGCTCTTGAAACAGGAGTCTTGCCGATGCCCCTGGCCAAAACTCCTTTCTTCTTTAAGTCGGTGTCTGAGGAGTTTTGTCTGCATCTGGTCCTGCTACAATACCTTTTAGGAAGACATGAGACAACATCAATCAACACATGCAAGATGAACTTTGGTTCGGTCTGGAAAGGCAGGACAACTTGAAGCAGGGAGGAGGCTTCCTGGTCATAGGTAGAGAAGAAACAAATGATTGCATTCTTTTGAGTTTCTGATTAGCCTCTGATTAGCCTCTTCCATTTATACTAGCCAATAACTAATGGGTGACTCTGAATAGAATGGGAAGCAGGTTTACCCTAAGCAGTTCCCAGCTGGACTTTTCCCTTTAACTTAGTGATCTGGGGGTACCAAGATATTTTCCTTTCACATAATATAGTTAGAACATAGGCCTACGTCCTGTTTATAATTTGGTATCTTATTGCCACAAAGAGTCTATTCTGTCAGCCTTATGATCTCTATTTTAACATTAATGCTGGTCAGTTGTGTCTAAACCATAAAAGAGAGGGGTATAACGAGATGTGGTTGACCTCCCATCTTGTCATGGCCAGGAACTCAGTTTAAGGTTTTTCTGGGGTCCCTTTGGCCAAGAGAGGTTTATTTCAGTCGGTGGGGGGCTTAGGATTTTATTTTTAGTTGACAAGGCTTTTCTTTGGAAAGAATACTGTATCTAGTGGGATTATATTCAATTCCACAGAACAAACCCTGAACTTAAGTAAGTGGGTTGCTTTCCTCAGGTAGTAAGACATCTGGAGCTAGACACAGGGTAGGTGCGGCTCCACCTTTATTGTGGGTTGCCCCAGAGTCTAAGACTACTGCTCCGCCTCCTGCCTCAGGGTAACCTCACAGCAATCTCAAAGCAGGAAGGAAACAGGAGGCTGAGAAAAGGGGTGGTACCTGCAACAGGAAAGCAAAAACCTTCCCAGGACTTGCCAGCTGACGTCCTCCTATAGCTCAATGGCCAGAATTGTGTCATGTGACCATTTCCTCCTACATCTCATTGGCCAGAACCATGTCACGTGATCACCCCTGCGATGACCTCTACGAAGGTGGGCATCTTAGCTTGGCACATTGCCTCCCTGAACAAAATCTAGGTTCTCTTAGAAGTCAAGAAGGCGAGAATGGATTTGAGGAGGCAGTTAGCAGTGTCCCGTAAAGAACTGACGGATCAGGGATGTTGGGAGAGGAGAAGCCGCCTCGGAAGTACTACTGGACTCTGGATTTCTAGGAAAAAATGCATCCACTGTTGATGCGTTTTGCTACAAGGAGGCAGGGAAAGATAGTCTTTGTTCCAGGAAGCTCTGGGCTTAGCTTAGTTCTATTACTGTCCCTTAATGGCAGGGATACATTCTGAGAAATGCGTCTTTAGGCAATTTCATTTTGTGAACATGGAGTGTACTTACACAAACTTAGATGGTATAGCCTACTACACACCTAAGTTGTACGGTATAGCCTATTGCTCCTTGTACAGCCTGTGACTATACTGAATACTGTAGACAACTGTACTGAATACTGCAGACAATGGTAAGAATTTGTGTCTCTCAACATAGAAAAGGCACAGTAAAAATACAATATAAAAGATAAAAATGCTATACCCGTATAGAGCATCTACTATGAACGGAGCTTGCAGGGCTGGAAGCTGCTGTGGGTGAGTGCATGAAAAGGCCTAGGATATTACTGTCCACTACCGCAGACTTTATAAACGCTACATTTAGGCTACACTAAATTTATTTTTTAAGTTCTTTCTTCAATAATAAGTGAATCTTGGCTTACTGTAACTTTTTTACTATGTAAACTTTACATTTTTTTAAACTTTTTGACTCTTTTGTAATAATAACACCTTAAAACACAAATACATTGCAGCTGTACAAAAAATTTTCTTCTATTCTTATTCTATAAGCTTATTTTCCCATTTTGAAAATGTATTTATTTACCTTTTAAACTTTTTTTCTTAAAAACGAAGATGCAGGCCTACACAGGGTCAGGATCATCAAGATATCACTAGGTGATAGGAATTTCTCAGCTCCATTCTAACCTTGTGAGGCCACTGTTGTAGATGTGCTCCATTGTTAACCAGAACGTCACTGCAGCACATGACTTTATTACAGAAGAAGGAAAGAATGGACAGTGGGGAGCAACCAAGGTCTCTGTCTGCCACAGTTCCTCCACCAGCCCCTGAGACAGAGTTCCCCTCAGGAGGAGTCTAGTGTGCGGACCCAAGTACACATCATCTCCAGACAGAGGGACTTTAGGGTAATTGTTGACATGGGCTTAGGAAATGGTGGGAGAGTGGCAGGCACTTGAGGATGTTGAAAGTATTTGAAGATAAATCCAGCCTCCCAGATCTGCCTGGAGAGAGGCATTGACAGGGCAGCCTGGCTGCTCAGAGCTACCTTATCCCAGCCTTGTCACTAGCAAGATATCTCTCCTTCCTGGGGTCTCATTTTCCTCTTCTTTTTTTTTCTTTTTTCTTTTTTCTTTTTTTTTTTTTGAGACAGAATCTCACTCTTGTCACCCAGACTGGAGTGCAGTGGTATGATCTCGGCTCACTGCAACCTCCGCCTCCCGGGTTCAAGCGATTCTCTTGCCTCAGCCTCCTGAATAGCTGGGATTACAGGCACCTGCCACCATGCCTGGCTAATTTTTGTATTTTTAGTAGAGACTGGGTTTTACCACGTTGGCCAGGCTGGCCTTGAACTTCTGACCTCAGGCAATCCGCCCACATCAGCCTCCCAAAGTGCTGGGATTACAGGTGTGAGCCACCGCGCCCAGCTCTCATTTTCCTCTTCTATAAAGGAGAGTAATAACCCTACCTTGTAGGGTTGGTGTGAGGCTCGTTTGAAGTGATGTATGTTCAGCTCCTGTTCTATACTATCCACTCCATAGACGATGGTTATTTTTGTTATGAGTATGATTTGGCCCCCATGCCCTCTGCTCTAACTCAACTCCCATCTTCTCCCTGTCAGGTATACTGACCCACTTGCCATTCCCTTATTAGAACATGCACTCTCTGCCTGGCTTTCCAATTCTCACTCTGCACACGGTGGAATCTTGGTGGAAGCACCTCACATCCTGGTGAACCTGGTAGTCTAGTCCCCTGTGATTCAGTTGGCCTCTGCACTTCTCCAGGAAATTCTCTCTGCCACTCCACGCTGGGTGAAGCTGCTCCTCAGTTTCCCTAGCAACCCACAATTATATCAGGGTTCTTATTGCACCCTTAAGCAATTACTGAGTTCCTTCCAAGGCTAGTCCAGACCCTCAGTGTATAAACCACCCTTGACATAATTAATTCCATCTTAGAAAAACCCTCCATTTTATATTTCATAAGCACTTTGCTAACAAGGATAAGATGTTTTGCTTAATGAACAGGTTTTAAAAAAGAACACAAACAAGCACTCATCCACTATCAGTTCTCACCAGAGGACCCTCTGACTGTAAAAGAGCCAAGCCTTCAGCTTGTCTGTCTTCACTAACACCATCTTGCAGTCACTCGTGATAAGAACTCAGAAGCTGCCGCTGAAAGCTCTGCCACATCAAAGACTCTTCCTTGCATGACCACCAGGCCCAGACCAGGACTCCCTTTGTCTTCTTTGCTCCCTTTGGACTGGTTCATTAGCCCTTTCACCTGTCTCTTTTTTCTCTTGATGTTAAATATTACTTTGTTTGTTGTGGAATGTTTACAACATTCATATAGTGATTAAGTATACTAGTATGTATGGTTTGTAATATTTACTGACTTACGGAGTGGCTTGAACCTATGTGCTCTGACTACAGAGTGAACAGGAAGGACTAAGGAGAATTGCCTCCTTGGGAACTCCATCTAGCTTCTGGATTTTGTGATTGAAATAGCATTAAAAAAAAAAAAAAAAAGACTGACATTGTGGAGAGATATAAACGTGTATGGACCTGGTCATCTCTAATCTCGAACTGCTATGACACTCAGAGAGGTTGAGAGGCCCAGAACACTCTCCTTGTTCAAGGCTCTGCATGAAGAGAAGGAAGAAATTGTGCAATATTTTATTTATTTATTTTTTCAGATGAAGTCTCTCTCTGTTGCCCGGGCTGGAGTGCAATGGCGTGATCTTGGTTCACTGCAACCTCTGCCTCCTTTGTTCAAGCCATTCTCCTGCCTCAGCCTCACAGCAGCTGGGACTATAGGCATGTGCCATCATGCCTGGCTAATTTTTGTATTGTTAGTAGAGATGGGGTTTCACTATGTTGGCCAGGCTGGTCTCGAACTCTTGACCTCAAGTGATCCACCCGCCTCAGTCTCCCAAAGTGCTGGGATTACAGGCTTGAGCCACTGAGCCAGCCTAATTGTTCAATATTTTAAATGTTTAAATGCCAGCAAGTCATAGGTGCTCAACAAATATTTGTTGAATGACAACAAATTAGCACGGTTGACACAAAAAGGGCAATGCAATATATGTGCTATTTAATATTTGCAGATTTTTATTTAAAAATCTGAATTCACAGTGCACTGCAGGTGGTTGCTTAGACACAAGTTTTAAGTTCTGTCACCCTGTGTATACTTTTTTTTTTTTTTTGAGACGGAGTCTTGCTCTTGCTGCCCAGGCTGGAGTGCAATGGTGCGGTCTTAGCTCACCTCAACCTCCGCCTCCCGGGTTCAAGCGATTCTCATCCACCAGGCTCCCGAATGGCTGGGATTACAGGTGCGTGCCACCACGCCCGGCTGATTTGTGTATTTTTAGTAGAGATGAGGACCAATGTGGACCATGTTGGCCAGGCTGGTCTCGAACTCCTGACCTCAAGTGATCCGCCCACCTTGGCCTTCCAAAGTGCTAGGATTACAGGCATGAGCCATCACCTGGCCACCCTGTGTATCTGGAGACAGCTGCCAAGTCTAAATTTGCAGACAGAGGTAAGGGAAGGAGAAGCCTTGACCCAGTGGCCCCCGCTTGCCCTGCCTGCTGGGGAGATGGGGAGCTCCTAGGACAGGGGCTGGGTCCTCAAGACGTGGCACGAGGAAGGGGGTCGCATTAAGCCCCAGCGGCTCCCGCACTGCGCACCCCTGGGGCGTCCCCCTGCCAGCCTCAACCCAGCCACCTCCTAGCCGGCGGGCGGTGGCAGTCTCCGTGATATCTTTCCGTCCCGCCGGCAGGCGGCGCCCTCCGGCCCTTGTTTCGTCGGGCCCGGACGGGGCGTGCGCGCTCAAAGGTTGCCCGGCTCTGTCGCCCGCATTTCCTGGCCTGGAGCCGGCTGAGCCACAGCGGGGTCGCCGCGGGGTCCCGGGGCCATACTCCCTCGCCCCTCCCAGGAGCGCGCGGGGTGGGGCGGGACCAGGCCGGCACGCTGGGCCCTCGCCCCTCCCTCGGGCAGTCACCTGGGCACGGGCGCCGCAGGTGCCGGGCCCTCAACCTTGCGGAGCCGACAGCCATCGATCCTCGGGTGAGTGCGGGCGCGGGTGGAAGGCGCCCGGCGCTCTCGCCACCGGCGTCCCAGCCGCGGGGCGGCCAACTGTCCCCGCGCCGCTCCCGGTCTCCCTGGCCGGGCGCTCAGCGCGTCTGGGAGGGGAAGGAATTTCCTTTGCAGGAACTCAGGGGTTGGGGGTTCTCTGCTACTTAAGAGATCCAGGAGTGGGGCGCGGACGCCCGAGCCTTCCACCTTCGGAATGGGAATTACAGAGGAGCCTTAGCAACTGAGGTCCGTCGTGGGTTTGAGGGCATGGGGTCCGGGGAATGGGCGTGTCCCGCACCCAGAGACTCGCCACCCTCTCTCCAGGGGAGATGACTCGCCACCCTGTTTCCAGGGGAGATGCTTTTTAAGCATGACAAACCCAGCAAGGTTACAGAAGTGGGTGTATGCGACTCTTCGCTCTTTCCTGGCGCCCAGAGATGAATAGTCACAAACACACACACACACGCACGCACACGCGCGCGCGCATTCATTGGGGCCGACTTTGCGTCCCCTCCCCTGGCCTCGGGCGTTGGGGACTGCGCCCCCGCCCGCGCTGGCCAATGGGATTAAGCCCCAGGGCCTTGCCCGGCTGTTTGTTTTTCGAAGCCGTTGCGTCCCAGTGGGTTTTTGGATGACCATCCTGGCTGGCTCAAAATTTCCTCTAGATTACCTGCGTCCACCCGCAAGAACCCAGCGGCTGAAACTCCTTTTCTCATCTGCGCAGGTGGCCTCGAGGTGGTGGCAGGGCTGCCCCCTGCAGTCCGGAGGCGAACGCACTTACCCGACCTCCGGAGGCAGGTTCGCCTGGGAGGAACCGCTCCGGCTTCGTCCTACACTTGCGCAAATGTCTCCGGTAAGGGGAAGTGTTGCTTAAATCCCGGAGATAACCCCCGTCGAGAAGCATCGCCAAGACATATGAACGAGTGTTTAGCTCTCAGTATTGTTATTGCTTCCAGTGAAATGGTTTCGTATGTACTTTGTGCATTTATATATAAATATAAACATATATATGTATACGTTTGACAAACTCTAAGACCGGCACTTGTGATATCTCCAGAACAGAGTTATTATAGTTATTTGGAAATTGTCAGTGGGAATCAGCCTGGCTGGTATGAGAATTACAGGGAGGAGGACCTGTGTGCAATTTCAAAACGATTTAAGAGACGTTCAGTGGCAATACAAGGTGTGGACGTTGGTTAGATCCTGATTTGATGAATGTTTTTTAAAATGGAGATGATGGCCGATTGCGGTGGCTCACACCTGTAATCCCAGCACTTTGGGAGGCCGAGGTGGGTGGATCATCTGAGGTCAGGAGTTCGAGACCAGCCTGGCCAACATAGTGAAACCCTTCTCTACTAAAAATACAAAAATTATCAGGGTGTGGTGGCACGCGCCTGTAATCCCAGCTACTCGGGAAGGCTGAGGTAGGAGAATCGCTTCAACGCCAAAGGCAGAGATTGCAGTAAGCCGAGATCGTGCCACTGCATTCCAGCCTGGGAGGCAGAGCGAGACTCTGTCTCTAAATAAATAAATAAATAAATAAATAAATAAGGAGACGATGAAGGAAATTTCTACTGATTATTTGATAATATCAAGGAAATTATAATAGTTCTGTTTAGTTACTTTTGGTAATGGTATCATGACTAAGGTTTTAAAAATCCCTGTAGAGACACAGACTGAAGTTGAAACACAGCTTTAGGATTTGCTTCAGAATTATTCAGTTTTAGATGCTAGCAGAGAAGTGAGGGGAACAAGATGAGAGGAGATTGTTCATGGATTGTTAATAGTTGAAGCTGGAGAGAACACATGGACACAGGGAGGGGAACATCACGCAGGGGGGGGGGGGGGGGCTGTCGGAGGATGGGGGCAAAGGAGAGGGAGAGCATTAGGACAAATACCTAATGCATGTAGGGCTTAAAACCTAGATGACGGGTTGATAGGTGCAGCAAACCCCCATGGCACATGTATACGTGTATACCTATTAACAAACCTGCACATTCAGCACATGTATCCCAGAACTTAAAGTAAAACAGAAATAAAAATAGTTGAAGCTGGATGATGGTTATGGAAGTCCTTACACTATTGTTTAAGTATTTGTGTGTGTTTGGCATTTTCCTTTAAACAGAACACCACCACCTGTGGAGCTTTTTTGCATAAAGTAGGTTTGGCACTGCAGCTGAGTTTAGATGCGAGGTCTTCCACAGTCCCTCGTTTTTTGTAAATTGGGTGTCAAGGCTGCTTCTCCAGACTCGGTCATCAAAAGTTTTTTTCTCCCTAAGGGAGGTGCTGATTTATTTTGCTCAGAAGGCAGAGGGTGTTTGCTGAGTGTGACAAAGCTGAGCGGATCAAGTTGATGCAGGTGGAGGCTAGGTCAGCTTTTTTTATACAAAGGGCATTAGCAAGCCTGGGGGTTGATTGCCTCCAGTTGGGCGGATTGTATAAAGTGTGTTAGCAGTTTTGCCTAATTGCCCAAATCCCTTCCAAGTTATGCTCATCAAAAAACAGAGTTCAGAGTAGTGAACACACATGTCTGTATACACTTAGGATTTATATACACTTCTGGAAGCACTGTATTCATCAATAAAAAGCGTACATGATAAAAACAAAGCACAAAATGAGTGGAGGGCTGCTTGTTGCTGTGTTGTGTTGCCTGTTTCATCGTTACCTTGTTTGCTTTAGGGATCATGACATGTAAATATTTAGCAAAGCACTGACTCCTAAAAGTTCTGCATGGCATTTAACACATTTTTTTCAAGAACCATGCTTGTAGAAGGGTAAGGAAGGAGTAATAGCTATATCTTCATCAGGCTTGCTCTAAATTTTTTTCCTCCAGATTTAGCCTATAATTCCTACTCATTCTGTCATGCTTGGTCAGTAATTTGGAAAAGTGGTGATTCTGAGAGGGAGCTGTTGAAGTTAATAGAGGGAGGAAGAGGAGGTATATTCCCGAAAGGCAAATCCACATTTTTTAGTAGCTTCAGTATAACTGAATGTAATGCCTTTGGATTTAAGGATAAAACAAGTCAAAGAGATGAGATCTGGGACAGTTAAAAGTTGAAGTGTTCAATGACTCTCCTTAGCCTAGACCTTGCTCGTGTAGATTCACTAATCTAAAGGATGTAAAGATGTTTTAAGATTCAGTTGAGGAATGCTGAAGCATATCCTAGTTTCACTGCTGTGATGGGAAACTAATGAGACAACCAACAAAATTCCCTTTATAATAGGGGGAAATACCACAGTGAATTAATCATGGTACTTAAATGAAGTGAAATTGTTTGGTTTGTGGCTCTGTTTTCTTGGTATGAATGAAAGAAGTGTACAACTGTCACATAACTTTATTTTATACCTCAGTTTCCTCTCTAGTTCCCTAAAAGAGCATGGAAAGAGAAAAGAAACTTGCCAGTCCCTTTAGTGACCAAACTAATGTTTACTCTCCTCTGTAGGAGGGTGGTAGATTTGGACTCTGGAGAGTTGATTGCTAATAGCTATTTTAAGGACTTACCACAAATGTGACACCATTTCGCCCTGATTCGCATTATTAAGGATATAAACGCATTAGAAAAGCAAATTGCTCCCCTGTTGGGCTAGAAATGATAGGAAAGGGTGTTGGCAATCTAGTCAACGGTATTCTTCTAGATTCATAAACACTTAGCTTTCATGTACAGCACCTCATCCCATCCTGTGAGGCGGAGCAGTGGTGATAGAGGGTAATTTTGGTTTTTAACAGATGGGAACATTGAAATATAAGGAAGTCAGCCTGGGCAACATAGTGAGACCTTTACTCCACAAAAAATAAAAATAAATAAATAAAAATTAGCCAGGTATGGTGGTACATGCCTGTAGTCCCAGTTACTCTGGAGGCTGAGGTGGGAGGATTGCGTGAGCCTGAGAGGTCGAGGCTGCAGTGAGCCATGATCACACCACTGTACTTCAGCCTGGGTGACAGAGCAAGATATTGCCTCGAAAAAGAAATCTAAAGAAGATTGCTTTAAATCACTTCTTTAGGGAGATAGGGAAGGAAATTTAACATTGATCAAGAGTTCATTGGCTAAAAAAAAGAGTTCATTGGCTGGGTGTGGTGGCTCACACCTGTAATCCCAGCTCTTTGGGAGGCTGAGGGGAGGAAGGTTTGCTTGAGGCCAAGAGTTCAAGACCAGCCTGGGCAACATAGTGAGACCCCCATCTCTACAAAAATAATAATAATAATAATAATAATAATAAAATTGGCCAGTGTGGTGGCTGAGGTGGGGAGGATGGCTTGAGCCCAGCAGTTCCAGGCTGTAGTAAGCTATGTTTGCACCATTGCACGCCAGCCTGGACAACAGGGCAAGACTCTGTCTCAAAAAAAAAAAAAAAAAAAAGAATTCATGGTAGTCTTCACACACGGTTTTGTTTTTTGTTTTGTTTTGAGACAGAGTTTTCGCTCTGTTGCCCAGGCTGGAGTGCAATTGTGCGATTTTGGTTCACCACAACCTCCGCCTCCTGGGTTCAAGCAATTCTCCTGCATCAGCCTCCCAGGTAGCTGGGATTACAGGTGCCAGCCACCATGCCTGGCCAGTTTTTGTATAGTTAGTAGAGACGAGGTTTCACCATGTTGGCCAGGCTAGTCTCGAAGTCTTGACCTCAGGTGATCCACCCACCTCGGTCTCCCAAAGTGCTGGGATTACAGGTATGAGCCACCATGCCCGGCCCACACGTTTTTAATTCTGACAAATGTCTCTAGGTTGGGTATTATCAGTCCATTTTGCAAATGGAAGTTGAGGCTAGAGGTTAATAGTTTTTGCCTGAGGTCTTGTAGCTAGTAAAAGTAGAGCTAAGATGCAAACTCAGCTCCTTCAGATTTGACAGTCTGCATTATTTCTGGCAGTTTCACACTACCTTTAGCAGGAAGCAGAGCAACATGCCCAAGAATTGGGTAGTCTAGGCAAACTGTCTTCTTACCACACCCTACTGTCCTGGTGACAGGCGGGGGGCATGGGTCACATCTGACCAACAGATGTTCTCTCGGGCCAGCATAGAGCTTAAAAAAAACACTGAGTCAGTGTTGAAAATTGGGAAATTTCAAACATTCTGCCCTAACGATTCCCAAAGGCAATACTAGAGCAGCCGCCTCTTTAAGGAAGTGTAGTACATACCAGTCCCCTCAGCCCCCAGCAATCCCTAAAATAGTCCCCAGCCCTGAGATTGTACTTTTTTTTTTTTATGGTAAGAAATCTTTCTATGTGTGTCTTTCTACCCCAAATGGAATGACAAAATATAGGTTGAGAGGCTCTTGTTGCAAGAAAAATGGGAAAGACACTTTGGGAGGCCGAGGTGTGGGAATCACCTGAGGTCGGGAGTTCGAGACCAGCCTAACCAACATGAAGAAACCCCATCTCTACAAAAAATACAAAATTAGCCTGGCGTGGTGGCATACGCCACTTGGGAGGCTAAGGCTGGAGAATCACTTGAACTCAGGGAGCGGAGGTTGCAGTGAGCCGAGATTGCGCCATTGCACTCCAGCCTGGGGAACAAGAGCGAAACTCCATCTCAAAAAAAGAAAATAAGAGAAAAATGGGAAAGATCATATTCCTTTGAGGAAATGAGAGTCTTGTGTTTAGTTCCAGTGCTTCTCTGTCAGACAAATACAAGTTGTGTTGTCATTTTTCTCTCATGCTGTCTATTTTTCTCACTTACAAGGAACTTGTTTGCTACCCCCTGCAGTTTGACAAGAATGGAATAGGTGTGGGCAGGCCTCAGTAGGGAAAAGGAATGGCTCCAAACTCCCACACCAGTGGGTCTTTGTGAGTAGGCAGGTGGGTCTTGTACACCTTGGGGGTTCCCCAGGGTGTCCTACCGGGATGGGGCACAAAAAAGCCCTTAACCATTCCCCTTTAAACAGCCTGACTCTGGGACCCATGTGGATCCTGAGGTTGTGTGTCAGCTCTCTGTAGCTGCTTTGAACTGGACCCCAGCCACTCTGAGGGGTTCCTAGGACTTGCAAATGGCCTCTCTCCCCCATCCTTCTCTGCCCACCACTCTCCTGCTGATAAGTCCACTTCTACACGCTGTTTAGGCACAGCACCCCCAGAAAGCTCTATAGGGATGAGGAGCTGAGGCGCCCGCATAGTGCAGCCTTCAAGGGGTTTCTGTGGCGGAAGTCCAAGGGTGGCTTAATTTCCTTGCCTTCAAACTTTCGGTTAAGGGTCATGGGGCAAACATTCTCGCCTCTGTGAATAGCTGGAGTTTCATGACTGTTGAAGTTTCTCTTTAAATCTTTGTTTCCTTCCCCTGAGTTCTGCATTTTCTTCCCCTGTGTGTGTGCTGTGGAGGAGAATGAAAAGAGGAAATGGCACAAAAGTGAACCTTGTTGGGTGGCTTTGAGGAAATCTGAGGTGCTGTTGTGGGCCTTTGTCACTCGAGTTGTCAGTTTAGGTGTGTGTGTAAACAGACATGGAATAAACAAAGGCTCCAAGTGGAACAACTTGTTTTGGCCAAAAGAAGTGAATTCAGACCGGGCGTGGTGGCTCATACCTGTAATCTCAGCACTTTGGGAGGCTGAGGTGGGTGGATCATGAGGTCAGGAAATGGAGACCATCCTGGCTAACACGGTGAAACCCTGTCTCTACTAAAAATACCAAAAAAAAAAAAAATTAGCCAGGGGTGGTGGCGCTCACCTGTAGTCCCAGCTACTTGGGAGGCTGAAGCAGGAGAATCGCTTGAACGGGGAGGCGGAGGTTGCAGTGAGCCGAGATCATGCCACTGCACTCCAGCCTGGGTGACAGAGTAAGATTCTGTCTCAAAAAAAAAAAAAAAAAAAGAGAGAGAGAGAAAGAAAAAAGTGAGTTCAGAGGCCCACACGTTTTATGAATGCCCAACCAGCTGCTTGAGGGGATCCTTTCTGGATAACTCTGGAATCAGGTTTGTGGGTGTGTGTTCCCTCAGGTGATGATGAACCCCCGTGTCAAGGAAGAGTGGGGTAATTGGTTATTAGCCAGAGCCAACAGGGAGAGGCCGAGCAGTTTGAGTATGGACTCAGCCAGATCCCTGGGTTTCATTTCTGTTCTTCCACCACCTGTGTGACCTCATTTTTTAAAACCTCTTTGTCCCTCAGTTTCCCCTGTGTAAGCTAGGAGTAATAACAGTACCTATGTCCTAGGGCTGCGAGGATTCACTGGCACGTCAAGTGCTTGTAGCAGTGCCTGGCATGGAGCAGGATGGACTGTGAGTTAGCTATTATTGTTGTTGTTGTTAGAGCCCTGCTTCCTTTACTTTCAGTTTTATTGGGGAGAATTTCCCCCACATAATGTTAGAAGAAAGACCACAGGGAAGAAATGCATGTGAGCTCTGACCTCTGTTCGTGGAGTGAGCCATGGGCTGCGCATCTGGGTTGCCACGTGGCCGTAGGGAAATGTTCTCCATGACAAATGCTAACAGGGTGTTTGGTGCAGCAGCAGCTTTGGAATTGATGAGAACTGGGACACAACTTGTGACTTTGAACCAAGGCTTTGGCTTTGTTGTTCGGGGATTAAAATCTTCTTTTTTAATCTGTGACTGACTGTGGAAAGGAGTTGGAATCCCCTAGCATTCGCGTGGATACAAACTCCACCCCCTTACAAGAGAGCGGACTAGGGTTAGCTGCGACACAGGAGTCCCAGCCTCAGCTGTGCCACCGCCTGACAGGGGTTTAAGGCTAGGTCTTCTGGGCAGCCAGTGCCTCTTCTGTCACCTGGGAACAAGCATATCTAATAGGAATGTTGTGAGGGGCTAACAACATTTTATGAAATCCTGACAGAGACACAGTGAAGTACAATGCCTAACTTGCACCTTAGTAGTAAAATCATAGAACAGATACATTGAGAGGCTTACTCTTTAACTTGGAAAAGTAATATAGATGCTGTTAACTACTGTTTATTTAATATTTTGTAGTTCTTATCTGGTTTGATCTTTAAACTAGCAATGCAGGTTTCTGTTTGTTTACATTTGTTTCTATTGCCTTTTGGCTGCCTGTCAGGAGAGGTACAGAAGTGAACCCAGGTTCAGGCCAGAAATGAGAACATGGAATGGCCTTCATTTTACTTTATCAGAGAGGTAACATGAGTTCTGATTCTTTATGCCCGTAAGTAATTCTGAGGAGGGAGCACTTTAGAGATTGATAGCTAAGGTGTTCCTGGGAAGCTGAAAGCATCCATGGTGTCCAGGGAAGCTGAATGGAGGGCCAGTGATTCCCCTCCAAGCAGCAGGGCAGAGGTCTCCCCTGTTGATAGCCCTTGCCCAGTCCCCTCCAGCAGGGACAGGTGGGAAGAAGAGAGGCAGTAGGCTTTAGATTCTCCCTCCTGCCCCAGGTGCAGACCCAAAGCTTCAGAGTCCATTCTACCTTCACCTAACCCTTCGTCCTTCTCCTGCGCTCCAGCCAGGTGTTCCGGTGAGAAGTCTATACCCACCACACCCTCACCGCATCCTCAGTGGATAGGCCCCAAGCCTGCACTCTCCTGCTCAACACCTGCAAGGTTTTCTCTTCTTCCCATGGCCTCTGGGGCTTTCCATTGCTGCCCTTGCCTCCTGATCCTGCCTGCCTTCAGCTTTACTGTATTCTGAAAGGTTTAAAGGGAGGAGTCCTTTATGACCCGCAATCCAAGGATCTGAAGGCATTGACATTTGGGTATATTTCCTTTCTATTTTGTTTTATTTTGTTTTTTTATAAATTTAAAAAATTTTAACATTTTATAAACAATTCATTTTATGTTAGAATTTTAACATAGTTGCCATACTATAATTACAATTTATCATTATGATGATATCAAAAAGACACCTGCATGCATATGTTTATCATAGCACAATTCACAATTGCAAAGATATGGAATCAACCTAAGTGTCCATCAACCAATGAGTGGATAAAGAAAATGTGATACATATACACATATCACATATATACACACACATACCATGGAATACTAGTCGGCTATAAAAAGAACAAAATAATGTCTTTTGCAGCAACTTGGATGGAACTGAAGGCCGTTATTCTTTTTTTTTTTTTTTTTTTGAGATGGAGTCTTGCTTAGTCACCCAGGCTGGAATGCAGTGGCCCAATGTCGGCTCACTGTAACCTCCACCTCCCAAGCGATTCTCCTGCCTCAGCCTCCCGAGTAGCTGGGATTGCAGGCACCCGCCATCATGTCCAGGTAATTTTTGTAGAGCAGGGTTTCACCATGTTGGCCAGGCTGGTCTCGAACTCCTGACCTCAGGTGATCCATCTGCCTTGGCCTCCCAAAGTACTGGGATTACAGGCGTGAGCTGCCATGCCCATGAAGGCCATTATTCTAAGTGAAGTAACTCAGGAATCGAAAACATAATGCCGTATGTTCTCACTTATAAGTAAGTGGAAGCTAAGCTATGGGTACACAGAGGCATACAGAGTGATATAATGGACTATGGAGACTCAGAAGGGGAGGATGGGAAGGGGATGAGGGATGAAAAACAACCTATTAGGTACAATGTACACTACCTGGGTGATGAGCACTCTAAAATCCTAGACTTTACCACTATACAGTTCATCTATGTAACAAACCCACTTGTACACCTAAAGCTATTAAAATTTTTTTTAAAATAAAAAGTGTCACTGTATTCTCCTATGTCTTTATAAATATTTTTAATGACTGCATGCTGTTTTAGTCTTTTTTAGCCATTCTCTTAAAATATTAGAGAACTAAGTCGTTGCTCATTTTTTGATGTTGTACATCATTCCAATTTGAATGCACATAAACCTTGGAGCCCATTTCACATTATTTGAGATGGATTCCTATAAAAATAATTACTGAGTCAAAGGTTTTCAACATGGAAAGTTTTCTTTCTTATCACAAAAGCAACAAATTTGTATTGTGGAAGATACAGGACAGTGTAAAAAGTAAACATGTACCTCTGTTCTCACCAACCAGTTGCTGTTTGTGTCATCGGGTTCTACCCCTCCAGGATACGTGTCCTCTTCAGGCTTGCTCCATGTGTGGCGTGGCCTGTGCGCTGGCAGCATGGCATCACCTGGGAGCTTGTTAGAAATGCAAAATCTCAGGCTCACCCCAGACATCTGTCTTTTAACAAGATCCATATTCAAGTTTCAGAAGTCTTAGTCCCCAGGGCCACCACCTTACCAGTCACGGTGGGCTGGCATTAATTACCTCTGATCTGTGAATATACATACATTTTTCCTATTTCCCTGATATTAGGATGTACCGCTATGTCTATTTCCTACATTTTTCCTATTTCCATACATTTTTCCTATTTCCCTGATATTGGGATGTACCAGTGGTTTGCATCCTCGTATCTCCCTTAACATAAGACTATCTAAGGACAACAGCAGGCTCCCCTCAGTAACACCGGTTCAGAGATCAGCAGGATCCCATCTCATCCCCCTGTGAGAAGCCCTGCTACACACAGCTTTATCTTGCATCTGTCATTTAACATAATACCATCAGCATTTTCCTGTTACTTAGCTTTTCTCTCAATAATAACAAATTTTATCTTTCATGGCTGCAGGTGGTAGTCCATCTTATGACTGTCTCATAATTCATTTGACTCATTCCCTAATGTTAGACATTAAGTTGTTTTGGAGACAGGGGAGGGTGTACTGTGGGCTATTATAAGTATGCCGAATTTACGCAGTAATTATTTCCTTCAACCCAGATTATTTTCTTATGATGAATTACCAGAGTGCAGACACTGGGTCAAAAGGAGTGAACATTTTAAACCCTCCTTAAAATGCCCCAGGAGTATAGGAAGTGCCCTGACATTGTGCCCTCCCAGACACTGGGTAGTGTGGTCTGTAGACAGACTCCAGGGAGCAGGGTCATGTCTCATTCGCATCACGCCTCCAGGGCTGGTGTAGCGCCAACTCTGAGGGTCACTCTAAGGGGACCTCGGGGAATGGAAAGGAAGTGACAGAAGGATGGGCAAGCTGCCCGTGGTGGTGGTGCTCCTTTCCTCCTGGCCTGAGTCCTCTGTCACAGTAGATGTCACGGACCAGGCAGCAGCCTTCCTCAGGGTGTGTCCACAAAGTTTAGCCTTTCCTCCTGGCGCCCATCTTCCAGTGGCTTGGGAGCTGGAGCCGGCGGTGGAGGCCTGAAATGACTACTCGGTGAGTCTGGAACCTGCTGGACCTGATTGCTGCCAAGCTTGTTTTTGCTTCATGAGTCTGAGACTGTTAGGTTCTCTCATACTTTTTTCCTCTCACCAGCAGACGAAGAACCTGATATTAAGTAAACTTTATTCTGAAAGGTACACAAACAATTCCTTTTTTTTTTTTTTTTTTTGAGACTGAGTTTCACTCTTGTTGACCAGGCTGGAATGCAATGGTGTGTTCTCGGCTCGGTGCAAACTCCCACCTCTCAGGTTTAAGTGATTCTCCTGCCTCAGCCTCCCAAGTAGCTGGGATTACAGGTGCCTGCCACCACCACACCCACCTAATTTTCTTCGTCTTCTTTTTTGTTGTTGTTGTTGTTGAGATGGAGTTTCGCTCTTGTAGCCCAGGCTGGAGTGCAATGGTGCCATCTCAGCTCACCACCACCTCCACCTCCCAGGTTCAAGTGATTCTCCTGCCTTGGCCTCCTGAGTAACTGGGATTACGGGTGCCTGTCACCATGCTCAGCTAATTTTTTTTTTTTTTTTTTTTTTTTTTGAGATGGAGTTTTGCTCTTGTTGCCCAGGCTGGAGTACAATGGCGCGATCTCGTCTCACCATAACCTTCACCTGCCAGGTTCAAGTGATTCTCCTGCCTCAGCCTCCCAAGTAGCTGGGATTACAGGCATGCACCACCATGCCCACCTAATTTTTTTGTATTTTTAGTAGAGATGGGGTTTCTCCATATTGGTCAGGCTGGTCTTGAACTCTGGACCTCAGGCAATCCACCTGCCTCAGCTTCCCAAAGTGCTGGGATTACAGGCGTGAGCCACAGTGCTCAGTTGACAATTAAATTTTTAAAAATTGAAACATCAGCATTGTATATGTGATTAAGTCATAATTTGAACTTTGATGCCTGGAATAAATTTTTCATCCTCCTTAAAAGATTTTGAAGTAAATAAGTGAATTAATATACAATGAGTTTGATTCTGTTGCATTATTTACATATGTTAAATGTATTTTTGTTTGTATCATGACATAATTAAAACATTTTAAAATGAGTATCAAACTCTTAGCCATTTATATTAACTATTTGACATGGGCAACAGAAACGCACACTGCTGTACCTCCTGAAAATTCATGTGAGTAATTGATGCTGAATTTGTCCAGTAGTATGTCTTTTGGGGGGCATTTTTAAGTATTTAAAAATTTTGGAGGTACATACAGTAAAATGCACAGATCTTAAGTGTTTAGTTTTGATAAATATGTGCACCTATGTAAACAACATTCCTGTCAAGACACAGAACATTTTCATGCTTCAGGCAGTTCTCTCATGCTACTTTGCAATCAGTCCAGAGGCACTTGCTGTTCTGATTTCCAGCATCATAAATGAGCTTTGTCTGTTCTTCAACTTCATATAAATGGATTGTGATATATAGTAGACAAACAAAAGTAGCTGCTTTTGTTCAACATAATGCTTTTGAGATTTATACATGCGTGACTCTGTAATTCTTTATTGGTAACTAATATTACATTCTTTGAATATACTCTAATGCAGCCATTCTCCTTTGATGATCACTTGGGTTGTTTCCAGTTTTGGGCTGTTGTGAATAAAGCTGCCATGGCTGAGCATGGCAGCTCGCACCTGTAATAGCAGCGCTTTGGGAAGTCAAGGTGGGAAGGTCAGTTGAGTCCAGGATTTCGAGACCAGCCTGGGCAACATAGCAAGATTCTGTACCTTAAAAAAAAAAAAAAATTGTTATTAGCTGGGTATCATGGCAGGCACCTGTAATCCCAGCTGCTAGGGAGGCTGAGGCATGAGAATTACGTGAACCTGGGAGGCAGAGGTTGCAGTAAGCTGAGATCGCGCCACTGCACTTCAGCCTGGGCAAAACAGCGAGACCTTGTCTCAAAAAAAAAAAAAAAAAAAAATTGTTTAAAAAAATAGCTGCTATGAATATTCTTGTATAAGTCTTTTTTAAAAAACAGCTTTATTGAGGTATAATTTATATGCCATAAAACCTACTCATTATGTACAATTCTATGGTTTTTAGTAATTTATAGGTTTGTGCAGCCATCACCATAACCCAGTTTTGCTTTTGTCACCCCAAATTTCTCTCTGCCAGTATACAATCAGTTCCCACCTGTAGCCCCAGACAGCCATTGAACTTCTGTCTCTTGCCTTGTCTGGGAAATTCAAATTAGAGGAATCTTGGATTATATAGTTTTTTGTGTCAGACATCTCTCACTTAGCACATTTTTGAGGTTCATCCGTGTTGCAGCATGTATCAGTAGCTTGCTGCTTTGTATAAATATACTACATTTTATTTATCCACTCAGCAGTTGATGAACATTTGAATTGTTCCCAGGGCTTGGCTGTTATGAATAATGATGCTATGAACGAGGTAATGTTGCTATCTACAAGTGTTAATATGGACCTTATTTGTATTTCTCTTGAGTAGATTTGTATGGGTATAATTGTGGAGTCATGTGGTAAGTTTATGTTTAACTTTTTAAGAAACTGCCGAACTATTTTCCAAAAGCGGCTGTACGGTGTTAGAGTCCCACTAACAGTGTTCGAGGGTTCTCTACATTCTTGCCGACGTTTGTAATTGTTACTCGTTCTTATTATAGATATTTCAAAGGGTGCATAACGGTGTCTCATTGCAGTTTTAATTTGCATTTCCCTAATGACTAATGATGTTGAGTTCCTTTTCATGTGCTTATTAGTTACTTGTATGTCTTCTTTTTTATTGGATATTTGATCTATATTGATATTGTTATAGATATATATCATCTTCGATGACATGTCTAGTTACATCTTTTGCCCCCTTTTTTTTTTTTTTTTTTTTTTTTTTGAGACGGAGTCTGGCTCTATCGCCCAGGCTGGAGTGCAGTGGTGCGACCTCAGCTCACTGCAACCTCCGCCTCCCGGACTCACGCCATTCTCCTGCCTCAGCCTCCCCAGCAGCTGGGACTACGGGCGCCCGCCACCACGCCCGGCTAGTTTTTTTGCATTTTTAGTAGAGACGGGGTTTCACCGTGTTTGCCAGGATGGTCTCGATCTCCTGACCTCGTGATCCGCCCGCCTCGGCCTCCCAAAGTGCTGCCCCATTTTTAAATTGGGTTATTTCTCACCACCCTCTTACTGAGGTTCAAGAATTTTAAGATATATATCTAGATGCAAATTCTGTATCAAATATATGGTTTGGGGCTGGGCACAGTGGCTCACACCTGTAATCCTAGCACTTTGGGAGGCCGAGGCCAGCAGATCACCTGAGGTCAGGAGTTCAAAATCAGCCTGCCAACATGGCGAAACCCCGTCTCTACTAAAAATACAAAAATTAGGTGGGCCTGATGGCATGCACCCGTAATTCCAGCTACTCCGGAAGCTGAGGCAGAAGAATTGCTTGAACCTGGGAGGCGGAGGTTGCAGTGAGCCAGGATCTCACCACTGCACTCCAGCTTGGGAGACAGGGTGAAACTCTGTCTCAAAAAATAAAAAAATAAAAAACAAATATATAGTTTGAAAATATTTTCCCCAAACCCATGACATTTCCCTAATGGTGCCTTTTAAAGAAAAGTTTTAAATTTTGATGAAGCCTAAGTTGTTGATTTCTTTTATGGTTTGTGTTTTTAATCTCATATCTAATAAATACTTGCGGAACCTTATACAAGTCTTGTGGACATGTTTTGTTTTGTTTTTGAGGTGGAGTCTCACTCTGTCACCCAGGCTGGAGTGTAATGGCACATTCTCGGCTCACTGCAACCTCCACCTCCCAGGCTCCAGTGGATCCCCTGCCTCAGCCTCCTAAGTAGCTGGGATTACAGGTGCACGCCACCGTGCCCGGCTAATTTTTGTATATTTGGGAGAGACGCGGTTTCACAATGTTGACCAGGCTGATCTCGAACTCCTGACCTCAAGTGATCCGCCCACGTTGGCCTCCCAAAGTGTTGGGATTACAGGCATGAACCTCTACGCCTGGCTAACATGTTTTAATTACTCCTAGGTAAATATCTAGTAGTAGAAGTACTGGATCATAGGATAAGCGTATGTTGAAATGCCACACTATTTTCCAAGGGGATATACCATTTTACACCTCAAACAGCAGTGTATGAGAGTTCTCGTTACTCTACATCTTTTCCAATATTTGGTATTGTTGGTCTTTCTGATTTTAGTCATTCTGATGAAATTGTATGTCATTGTCATTTTAATTAGCTTTCTCCTGATAACTAATGATGTTGAATACCTTTTTGTGTGCTATTGACCATTTGTACATATTCTTTTTGGAACGTCTTTTCAAGTATTTTGCCCATTTTTGTTTTGAGTAGTTTGACTTTTTGCTATTCATTTGTAGGCACTCTTTATATATGTAGTCTGGTAGTCTGGGCACAAGTCTTTTGTTAGAGATATGTGTTGTAAGCATTTTCTCCCCATCTGTTATTGCCTTTTCATTTTCTTATGATGAACAGAAGAATCTAATTTTAATGAGTTCACTTTATCAATTTTTTTTCTTTTATATTTGGTGCTTTTTGTGTTTTGCTTGAGAATTCTTTGCTCCGAGGTTGCAAACATATTCTCCTTTGTTTTCCTTATAGAGTCTTACATTTTATAGTTAGGCCTGTGATCTCTCCTGAGTTAATTTGTGTTAATGGTGTGAAGTGGGGTTAAGGTCCTTTTTTTTTTTTTCATACGGTTATCCAGTTAGTCCAGCACAATGTTTTGAAAAGACTTTCCTTTCCTGCATTGAACTGCATTGGTACTTTCTTATAAATCAAGTGGACTGGTTTGAACTCTCTTCTGTCAACATGTTTGTTCTTAAGCTCATTGTCTTGAGTTCTGTAATTTATAAGTCTTGAAATCAGGTAGTGTAAGTCGTCCAACTTTGACTATTCTGACCCTTTGTGTTTTCATATACATTTTAGCATCAGCTTGTCAATATCTTTAAAAAAGAAAAAGGCCTGGATTTTGATCAGAACTACATTGAATCAACTAATCTGAGGAGGATGACATGTTAATAATGTTAATCTTCTTATCCATGAACATGGCATATTTCTATTAAGGTCTTCAGTTTTCTTTGGCAGTGTTTTGTAGCTTTTAGCATTGACATTTTGTAAAAATTTATAAATTTATAAAATTTATTCTTATTTTATGTTTTGAGTCTATTGGAAATGATATATTTTCCTTCATTTTTCAGTTTTGTTGCTATATATAGCAATGTGGTTTTAAATATTGACCTGTGGTCTTACTAAATTCATTTATTAATTCCAGTAGATTTTTTATAAGTACCTTGGGATTATCAATATACATAAATGTCATCTACAAATAGTTTTATCTTATCCTTTCTAATCTGTATGCCTTTCTTTTATTTTCTTGCCTTACTGAATGGGCTAGGATATCCTAAAATGTTGAGTAGAAGTGGTAAGGGCAGATATCCTTACCTTGTTTCCAATTTTAGGGGTAAAATGGTCAGTCTTTCACACTTAAGTATAATCATAGCTATAGATTTTTCACAGATGTTCCTTATCAGGTTGAGGAAACCATCAGTTTCCTACTTTGCTGAGAGGTTTTTATCATGAATGGTTGTTGAATTTTGTCCAAAGATTTTCTGCATCTCTCAAGATGGCCATATGCTTGTTTTCTGTATTTGGGAATGTGAATGAATTTATTTGTCATCTGTTGGCACTTTCTCCTCACCTCAAATTGGGGAAAAGACCACAGTTACCCTTTTTTTTTTTTTTTTTTTAATTACTCAGCTTTAACACTTGAATATCTTGGCATTGTTCATGGAATATAGGTTCAGGAACATGATTTAGACAGTTTGAATCAGGCAATTTCCATAGAATATTTTATAAACTAAAAAGCAATGTGTGTGTGTGTGTGTGTGTGTGTATGTGTGTAGAATTATTTGGTTTGAGAGCCCTGCCTGCCTAACAAACTTATCTTAAACTCTCATCATTAGTCTCATGCCAAAAAAAAAAAAAAAAAAAAAAGTCTCATTTACGTAGAGACTTGAGGCGGTTGAGGGAGCAAGCTACGTGAGTGTAAGAAAGAAGACCATCCCAGACACAATGGTCTTCTGAGACACAAGTTCAAAGGCCCTGAGGTCCCAGAGGTATCCAGAAAACTGTCTCTTCAAAATTGCTTTTGCCTGACATTGAAGCAGACAGCAGAGGCTAAGAAAACATCATCACCTTCTGGCTGAATAGAAGGACTGAGCTGCTCAGGTCAAATCATTGTAGTAAAATATACCTAAAATTTACCATCTTTACCATTTTGAAGTGTACAGGTCAATGGCATTAAGTTCATTCACATTGTTGTGCAACTGATACTACTATCTATGCATCTTCAGAACTTTTTCATCCTGTGCTGAAAACCTGCACCCATTAAACAGTAACTCCTCATTCTCCCCTTCTCCTAGCTGCTGGCTACTATTTACTTTTTGTCTATGAATTTGATTACTCTAGGTACCTCATATATATGGAATCATATGATATTTATCATTTTCTGTCTACTTATTCACTTAGTATAATGTCTTAGGGGTTCATACCTTTAGCATGTATCAGAATTTTTTTTTTTTTTGAGATGAAGTCTTGCTCTGTCACCCAGGGTGGAATGCAGTGGTCTGATCTCGGCTCACTGCAACCTCTGCCTCCCAAATTCAAGGGATTCTCCTGCCTCAGCCTCCCTAGTAGCTGGGATTACCGGCATCTGCCACCATGCCCAGCTATTTTTTGTATTTTTAGTAGAGACAGGGTTTTGCCATGTTGGCCAGGCTGGTCTCGAACTCCTGACCTCAGGTGATCTGCCCACCTTGGCCTCCCAAAGTGTTGGGATTACAGGTGTGAGCCACCATGCCCGGCCAGGATTTCATTTCCTTTTAAGACTGAATAATATTCTACTGTATGGCTATAAAGTCAATCTTAGGAAATGTGTATGTTATATTTCTGAATCCTGAGAGAATGGAAACAAAACAGGTAGAATGGTAGTGGGGCAAGCTGGCATAGGTCTGGGATACTGTTATCAAAGACTTATAGGAGTACTGGACCCTGGCTGATTGGGCAGGCTACCCCTGACAGTGTGATGGTGAATAAAGGGTCTCCCTTAGGTGGTTGGTCTGGTTCAGTTTCTCAGCAATGATGAATAACCATGGTTTCAGAAAGCATGAACAACTAAGCGTGAAGAATGTCATAACCTCTCTGGTGGTTGAGTCATACAAGGAGCCACATTCAGAAGCCAGGAATGGAGAGTGGGGTCTCAGGGACTATTGAGCACAGATTTCTGATGTCTACTTTCCAGATCATTGTATGCTTAAGCCCTTTATTTTGCTTAAGAAAGCAAGCTAAAGGACATGATAATGATTGAGAACCAGGAGGCAATCTCTAGTTCAGATGTTCTTTTAAAAACTCTTTTTAGGCCAGGCACAGTGGCTCACACCTATAATCCCAGCACTTTGGGAGCCCGAGGCAGGTGGATCATGAGGTCAGGAGATCGAGACGATCCTGGGTAACACGGTGAAACCCCGTCTCTCCTAAAAAATACAAAAAAATTAGCCTGGCGTGGTGGTGTGCGCCTGTAGTCCCAGCTACTAGGGAGGCTGAGGCAGGAGAATAGCGTGAACCCGGGAGGCAGAGCTTGCAGTGAGCCGAGATCGCACCACTGCACTCCAGCCTGGGTGACAGAGCAAGACTCCATCTCAAAATAAAAAAAAACAAAAAAAACTTATATTTTTAAACCTCTTCTGTAAGCATGTTTGCTAAGCAGTCAGCCCATAAGTATCTGAATAACTTCTGTTCTTATAATCCTTTATCACTCTTATTAATCCCATTCCCATATTTGTTGATTTTTTTAGATATATTTCTATTTATTGATATTGTTCTTAAAACTCAGTACCTGGATGAGTAGTACAAGGTATGCAACTCCTTTCTCCTTAATTCTGAACCTTATACTTGTATTAATTATCTGTTTCCATCAAAATGATGACGAGGTGAATATATGTGTAGAATTTGCAGTCAATAAAATACAGTCACATTGTCAGGGAAGGTTATGTGAAAATATACATCACCAGAATACTAATTTATAAGCAAACATAGGGCATTGAGTAAAAATTCATGGTAGCTTTATAGAGAAATGAATCGTGTCAGTGTAACCTGATTTGTTTTCAAGAACATTTTAAGGATCTGGAGGAAGCAAGGGACATAGTCTTCACTTTCTCATGCTATTGATTTCATTATGAATGACATAATCAACAGCAACCCGGGGAAACAGGTTAGCTCACATGATACCACAGTTAGATGGTGAGAAGGTGACACAGAGACATTATCAAGGATATGGTTCCAGTGCAGGATAAGTCATTTAACCTTTTAGAGGTCAGTCTGGGAACCGTTCTGTTTAATCAGTTTTAATCCATAACTGGTGGCATATTAGTGTATATGTTTGTGAGAAATATTAGAAACAGAAGTCAAAATAACCTATATTAATGGGGTACAGTATTTATAAAATACTGGATAAAATCAAATGAAGGTGAATTAATTTTGTAAGTAAGAGGTTCAAATTGGAGAATGATTGGCATCGTGCCTATTTTTGGCAGAAAAAGCCCATGGGCCGTGGTGAATCACAAGGTGGTTGAACCATCACAGTAACTATAATGTGGGTATATGCAGAATACCACATTTCATACATCAGTGCTCTAGTTAATACTTGTATGAGACTGAAAGCAGGCAAATGATACAGTGAAGTCATTTCATAACTGGCAATACCAAGACTTCTGAGAACTATGGTTAGCTTGAGTGCATACTATGTGTGTGTGGCATTAAGTACATTCACTATGTAAAGACGGCCTTACAAAATGTATACAGGAGCTGCAGGAGAGCAAAACAATTATTTAAGTTGAGACATCTGGTCAAGATGGCACAGGGGTTCAGGCTCCAAACACCTAGCAAAGGTAGTTATAATATAAAAAGGGTAACCAAATGAGTATAACTGGGCTATGGTCATTCTGGCTACCTAGAATGTAAGTTGAAATACAAAGAGGTAAGCAGGCTCAAGCTGCAGGCCTCTCCAGCAGAGGCAACCAGGAACTCAGGTTTTTTAGAATAAGGGGATATAGCTTTGTGCAGTGGCCATTTCATAGCCAGTGAAGTTTATCTGAGACACTTCCTAATGGAAAACTTTTCTCAGTACCCTGCCATGGTGAAATATGGTTGGCACTGGCAATTTTTGAGACTCTGTGGAGGCTGAACTTAAAACTAAAAACATTTAAAAAAAGAGAAGATGGGGATGTAAAAGTATCCACATGAGCTGAGACCAAGGAGTTGGAGCCAGGCTCCAGGGAATGTAAATTGGGAGAATGACCAAGTTTCTCCCATACCTCTAAGAAACACTGGCTACACTGAAATCAGAGATCGCAGTGCCCTCCCTTCCAAACCTAAGAAAGAAGGCTGGAAAAGATGGTTTACCTGAAAGGAATGGGCTTCTGGAAGTTTCAGAGACAAAGACGCAGCTTCAGAACCAGAAGCTGAGCCATGCTGCTTTCTTGGCCCAGGGCCTGGATCCGCAGTATCGCTGATACCACAACTGAGCAGGAACACCAAGTGGCATTTTGAGACCTAGTTTGGAAGAAGTCCTGAGAGGCCAGGTGAAGGGATTGAAAGCTGTCTGGGAAGGGAGAGAGTGGGAAAGATACAGCAATCGAAAACTCTTACTCAAAGTAAGCTTGCAAAGCAAAACTTTAAAATACATGAAGACATAGACGTAGAGTTGAAAATTTGTTCAAGCAAGACACGAATTTACTAAAAGTGAAATTAGCAGTTGGAATTCCTGGAAATGACAATAAAATAAGTATGTTTAGAATTCTTAAGATGAATGAAGTCTTGCAGTAGATAAAAATTATGAAGTAGAAGCAAGGGGGAGGGATAGGAAAAGAACCAGTTAGAACAGTTTTGTATTAAGTAAAATGGGCTAAAATGCTTTAAAAAGATCAAAAATGCGATGGGTCAAATCCAGTATGAGCTTACTTCTCTTGTGTAGCAGGCCTGGGTGGGTATTTCAGGCCACTAGGTAGCTGTACCCTCAGGGACCCAGCTGACGGCACCCACATGGGTTTCAGAGTTGCTCTGCTTTCCCACAGGAAGCGGGTGGTGGGGAATAAGCTAGGCCAGAAATGGTCTCCCTTGTGTCTGCGCACGCCCCACCTGCCATACCTAATTGCTGGGGAGCCTGGGAAATAGAAGTCAGCCACGTGCCTGGGAAAAAGAAGGGAAGATAAAATGGAGAATAAGTTTCTGCCATACCTCGAAGAAACAGTGATGAGAAACAACAGATTTCTCATCAGCAATAGAACTGAAAACACAAGAGAGTATTATCTTCAACTTAGAATTCAATACCAGTTAAACCATCATTCAAAAATGGTGATCAGCAGTCCCTATGAAAGAAAACTTGGCAATATCTAAAAAAATTATATAAGCATTCGCCCTTTGACCTAATGGCCCCACTTCTAGTAATTATTCCAGAGGAAACACCTTCACAAAATAACAAGAATATGTACAGAAGGTTGTTCATCGCTACATTATTTGCAGATAGAACAAATTTGGAAACAACGTATATGTCCACTCATAGAATTCTGGCTGAATAAACTGTAATATATCTACATAATACAGCCATAAAACAATTTTGAAAATTAAAAGGAAGATAGCTATTAACAAAGATGAAGTGCTTTCTAGGATATTTTAAGGGGCAATAAAGAGTCACAAAAAGCATATCTAATGTGCTACCTTGTATTTAAGATGTAAAGGGAAATAACCACACATGTACACACACACACACACACACACACACACTTATTTTTGCAGAAAGATGCACAGGAACCATAAACCAGAAATAAATGATAGGGGGTGGGTGGATATTAGTGGAGGAAATAAGTATGGAAATGAGACTTTTCTGAGCGTACCTTTTTAATATAGTTTTGATTTTGAACCATGTAAATATTTTATATATTCAATTATGCAAAATTAAAATAAAATAAAAATAATGAAAACAAAGGAAATCCTGTCATTGAATGTACAAAGAGAAACTAATAAAACACTATATAAAATTGATTACATAGATACAAAGAAAAGAATTCAGGTAACTTTTTAGCAGAGTACTCAGACTATACAAGCTTAGTGGAATATAGTCAAGGGACAAAAAATATGGAAAAATGTTAGGCTTTATTTACATGGTTAATTGTTGGCAATGCTATCAGTGTAGTAACTCTGAAACTACTTAATATGTATTGTAGGTTGAATCAATATACTAATGTCATTGGGACCAGGTTCTTTTTTGTTGTTAATTTCTTCATTGAAATTCTACATTCAATCACAGGAGTTGGAGTCGGCTTCCTGCTGGGACCCTTCCTGATCCTTTAAGTTAATCTCTAATTTGCTATTAATGTTGCTTCCTGCCCTTTTATTTTCTTCATCTTTTAAGTTCAGGGGTACATGTGCAGGATGTGGAGGTTTGTTACACAGGGAAACAAGTGCCATGGTGGTTTGCTGTATAGATCATCCCATCGTCTAGGTATTAAGCCCAGCATCCATCAGCTGTTCTTCCTGATGCTTTTCCTCCCTCCACTCTCCACTCTAGCAGGCCCAAGTGTGTGGTGGTTCTCACCATTTGTCCATGTGGGAACCAGATTCTTGCTGTGGGAGATGATCTTTCAAGTATGTATTTCACTATTTCACAAACACTGAAATAAGGTGAGGAAGAATCCTGTGATGGTAGCTTTGCTTTGGAGGTATCAGTGTGCCACCCAGATTCTAGTTTCAAAATACCATATTTTACTAAAAAAACAGGGCTCCATGAAAAAAATGACCCCCAGAAGTACAACGTGCCAAAGCAGTCACGTGCTCAGCAGCTGGGAAGGTAAATGATATATATGGGAGCCAGCCTAAAGGAACCCTGCCTGACAAGATGATTTGGAAAATTTCAAGCATTCAAAAGAAGAATGATGTCAGTGAATTATAACACATTTAATAAAAATAAATCAGGCCGGGCGCGGTGGCTCAAGCCTGTAATCCCAGCACTTTGGGAGGCCGAGACAAGCGGATCACGAGGTCAGGAGATCGAGACCATCCTGGCTAACCCTGTGAAACCCCGTCTCTACTAAAAAATACAAAAAACTAGCCGGGCAAGGTGGCGGGCGCCTGTAGTCCCAGCTACTTGGGAGGCTGAGGCAGGAGAATGGCGTAAACCTGGGAGGCGGAGCTTGCAGTTAGCTGAGATCCAGCCCCTTCTCCCCAGCCTGGGCGACAGAGTGAGACTCCGTCTCAGAAAAAAAAAAAAAAAAAAAAAATCGATGAATCCATAATGTATTTCTAGAAACAACTGCCACCTCATGAAAGCCAAATGAATCTTAGAATTAGAAAATTACTATTTTACAACTCCCAGTGTGGTGATTAATTCAGGCAAGGATGATAAATGGATGCTAAAACTATCAGGTGAAACTTTGTTATGGAACAGATTAGTCTAACAGTCTCAAAGTATTAATTACAAAGGGAAGAGGTCCTCCACAATAGGAAAATGGACAAGGCGAGGTGGCTCATGCCTGTTAATCCCACCACTTTGGGAGGATAATTGCTTGAGGCTAGGAGTTCAAGACCAGCCTGGGCAACAGCAAGACCCCATCTCTACAAAACAGTATTTAAAAAAAAAATTAACTGGGGCATGGTTGTACACACCTCTATAGACCTAGCTACTCAGGAGGCTGAGGTGGGAAGATCACTTGAGCCCAGGAGTTCCAGGTTACAGTGAGCTATGACTGTACTACTGCACTCCAGCTTCAGCAACACAGTGAGACCCTGTCTCAAAATACTAATAAGAAAAAGAAAAATATGGCAAACACCTCCTTAATCAAGTGACCTAACTTCACATGACCAGTAATGAGATATGACATAATGGGATGTATCATTTAGATAGTTTTCTTGCCAGAAATGTTTAATATTGAGAAAACAATTAAATAAATCGAGATTATGTGATATTTTACAAGATAACTGACCTGGACTCTTCAAAAATGTCAGTATTGCTGGGCATGGTGGCTCACATTTGTAATCCCAGCACTTTGGGAGGCCCGGGGGTGGGGGGGTGGATTGCTTGAGGTCAGGAGTTCGAGACCAGCCTGACAACATAGTGAAACCCCAACTCTACTAATAATACAAAAATTACCCAGGCATGGTGACAGGCACCTGTAATCCCAGCTATCCGGAGGCTGAGGTAGGAGAATCACTTGAACCTGGGAGGCGGAGGTTGCAGTGAGTCTAGATGGCGCCACTGCACTCCAGCCTGGGTGACAGAGTGAGACTCTGTCTCAAAAAAAAAAAAAAAAAAAAAGTCAGTATCATGAAAGATAAGCAACAACAACAACACATTATCCAAAATTAAAAGAGACTAACAAGACATGACAAATATGTGATCCTTGATTGGATTTTGTATAAAAAAAAAAAAACTCTTAACAACATTGGGACAGTTTTAATATGGACAATGTATTAGATACTATACCATTTAATTTAATTTCATTAAATTAATATTTATGGGACAGCTTTTAATTAATGGGACAGTTTTAATATGGACTATGTACTAAATACTATATAATTTAATTTCATAGATAAAATGATATCATAGTTATAAAAATGGCTATCCAATTATAAGATAAATCATCATAGGAAAAGTTTGAAAATATAGAGATAAAATAAAGTCTTGTAAGACCACACTAAGGGCCGGGCGCGGTGGCTCAAGCCTGTAATCCCAGCACTTTGGGAGGCCGAGACGGGCAGATCACGAGGTCAGGAGATCGAGACCATCCTGGCTAACACGGTGAAACCCTGTCTCTACTAAAATACAAAACTAGCCGGGCGAAGTGGCGGGCGCCTGTAGTCCCAGCTACTCGGGAGGCTGAGGCAGGAGAATGGCGTAAACCCGGGAGGCGGAGCCTGCAGTGAGCTGAGATCCGGCCACTACACTCCAGCCCCGGCGACAGAGTGAGACTCTGCCTCACCACACTAAGATAACCATCATTAACACTTTGGTATATTTCCATCTAATCTACATATATTTAAACAAAATTGAATTGTACTCTACATGGTTTTTATGTTCCTTCTACTTGTTCCATATTATAATTATTGGCAAGTCTCCATTAAATAGTCCTCAAAGATATTCTTTTAAATGGTTATATACTATCTCTGTCTATTTTCATATTTTTAAATTTCAAGGCCATGCGCGGTGGCTCCTGCCTGGAATCCCAGCACTTTGGGAGGTGGAGGTGGGAGCATCGCTTGAGGCGGGGAGTTTGAGACCAGTCTGGGCAACATACGGAGACATCGTCTCTATGATTTTAGAATAAATAAATAAAAAGAAATTCCAATTTTTTTATTTTATGAGGTTTAGTTTACGATATTTTATTCAATCAACCTGCCATCCATTTTAAGACATCATTATTTTATGTGTCACTAAAAAGAAAATGATCCTGAGGTGGGTGTGTCGGGCCCTGCTGGGCCTAGCGGCAGGAGGGGGACGTCGGCTCCCACCACAGCCTTCCAAACAGCTCTGCGCCGTGAGCGCCCCCTCCCCACATCCCTGGGGTCCCCCTCTCCAGGCAGGAAGATGTTCAAGCCCCGTGCGGCGGAGGCAGCAGCGGGGTGACAGTGACGGCCCCGGGCCTGCAGATAGTGGAGCACAGGGGTCCAGGGAGGTGCTGCACCGACGTTAGGGAGAATGTATGTCGTGGCAATCAAACATCTTTTCCTACGCGAGCCTAACAAATACTCTGGAATGCGTCCCAGCCTTCAGGAGAACTCCGTTACATGTCACGAAGTCAAATGCCAGGGGAAGCCATTAGCTGGAATCCACAGGAAACAAACGCAACATGGAACACGAAGCCCAAGCACAGAAGATCAAAGACGCCAGGAGAGGACCCCTCGCACCTTTTCCAAACCAAAAATGTGAAGCAGCAGAACTTCCAAAACCTCCGGCCTCGTCTTGTGATTCCACCAATGCAGCTGTCGCCAAGCAAGCCTTGAAATAGCCCATCAAGGGCAAACAGGCCCCTGAAAAAAAAGCTCAAGGAAAAATTGCAAACTCACGGATTTCTACCTTGTCTCAAGGAGCTCCAGAAAGAGCAAAGCGGAGCTGCAGTTTGAAGAAAGGGAAAGAATAGATGAATTGATTGAAAGCAGGAAGGAAAGAAGGAGTGAAGACTGACCTCATCGATGACAAAGGCTGAGTGTGAACACCAGAGGCAGCTCTCCCGTGGCGCCTTTGTGGTAGAAAAGCACGGGAGCCTCACGGAGATCACCGACACCACGGGACCCCTCCACGGTGGATCCCCGTGGATCTCTGCAGTGAACTGAGATCACGCCACTGCACTCCATCCTGGGAGGCAGAGCGAGACTCCAGTTCAAATTAAGTAGATGACTGACTGAATGAATGAACGAACGAATGAATGAATGTTACAGGTTTCCAAGGTGGGCTGAAACAGATGGCTTTATATTACCAAAACTTTTACATTCTAGTTGTTTTTGTGCTTTTTTTTTTACAAGTTGAATGTTTTGTGCTTCCCATGCACGCAGTCAAAAACTCAGCATAGGCCGGGCGCGGTGGCTCACGCCTGTAATCCCAGCACTTTGGGAGGCCGAGGCGAGTGGATCACGAGGTCAGGAGATCGAGACCATCCTGGCTAACACGGTGAAACCCCGTCTCTACTAAAAAATACAAAAAACTAGCCGGGCGAGGTGGCGGGCGCTTGTAGTCCCAGCTACTCGGGAGGCTGAGGCAGGAGAATAGCGTAAACCCCGGAGGTGGAGCTTGCACTGAGCTGAGATCCGGCCACTGCACTCCAGCCTGGGTGACAGAGCGAGACTCCCTCTCAAAAAAAAATAAAATAAATAAATAAATAAATAATAAATAAAGTTACGAAAATTTTCAAACATACATACAAATAGTTAGAATAACCATTAACCAGTGGTCGATCCTGCCTCATCTACACTTTCATCCACTCAGCCCCCAGCACACCCACTGCATTATGTTGAAGCAAATGCCAGACAACCTATTTCATCTGTAAATATTTTAGTATTTATTTAAAACAATAGTGACGTTTAAATATAACCACACATATTAATTTGTTAGGGCTGCCATAACAAACCACCACAGACTGGGTGACTGAAACGACAGCTCTGGGGGCTAGAGTGTGAGATCGAGGTTCCCAGGGGCAGTTTCTCCTGGGGCCTTTTGCAGCCTGTAGATGGCTGTCTTCTCCCCGTGCCCTCCCACAGCCTTTTCTCCGTGCACCAGCGTCGCTAGTATCTTGGGTGTGCGTCCAAATTACCTCTTCAAAGGTTCTATCTCCAAATATAGTCACATTCGGAGGTAGTGGGAATTAAGGGTTTCAACATATGAATTTGGGGGGGTAGAACTCAGCCCATCACACCATAATTTCCCATTGTCTTATATATATAATTCTTTGTTGCCTTGAATTCAGACAAATTTTACATTTGCACTTAGTTGATATATCCTAAGTCTCTTAATTTTTTGGATTGTTGTTGAAACAATTTATTGAAGTAACAAATTATAATCCTATAGAGCATACCATCATGTGGATTTTCTTTACTGCATCCTGTGGGGTCATTAAACAAGTTCTTTTGTCATCTTTCTTGAACATCAGTAGTTGAATCTACAGGTTTGATCGGGTTCTAATTTTTTGGCAAGCCCACTTTGTAGATAGCAGGGTACTCTTCAGTTTCCAACTTTGGGTATTAGTATTGTTGATGATGTTTGGCTGCCTCCATTTAGTACATCAGAGGTGGCAAACTGGGCAGTTTCCAAATTTTATCATTCCTTATTCACTCATATTAGCTATAGTACTTCCAAAAAATGTAAACATCCCCTCACTGACTATTCTGTCACCAGGTGGTACAGTTAGCACAGGAACGGCAGGAGACAGGCTTCTTGGCCAGTACTTACCAGTTTGAAAACTAGACACTAGGTTCTCTAGTGTTCCTCAGTATCACAATGAGGTTTTCTTACTCATTTTAGAATTCAGTAAAATTTAATTTACTGTTATGTTAGTGGAGTTATGAGAAGGAGCATTTGTTTAAAGAAGGCACTGTTCGTTGGAAGTTATAATTTATGTAGCCAATTTCCCGCTGTTGGAGATTTACATTAATTCCAGGTTTTTACTTTTATATCTAATTCTGTGAGATGAATATTCTTTAAAATAAGTTAAAACACTCATTTTAGTGTATAGTTTGAATTTTGAAAAATGTATATACTTGGACTCCAATCCAAATATAGAACATTTTATCTCTACAGAACGTTGCCTGGTTCACCTTTGCCCCTGGCTTCAGATTTCTACCGATGGTCTCTCTGGCCATAGGGATTCATTTTTCTGTTTTGAATCCCATATAATTGGAACCACACACTCTATACCCTTTTTTGCTAGGCTTTTTTTGTTTGGCAGCGATATGGTTTAGATATGTGTTCCCTCCAAGTCTCATGTTAAAATGTGCTCTCCCATGTTGGAGATGGGGCCTGTTAAGACTTTTCTGGCTCATGGGGGCAGATCCCTCATGAACGGCTTGGTGCCATCCCCTTGATGGTAAGCGAACTCTCCCTCTGAGTTCACGCAACAGCTGGTCATTTAAAAGCATGTGGGGCCTCCCCCTTCTCTCTGGCTCCTACTCTCGCCATGTGAGATGCCTGTTCCCCTTTTGCCTTCCGCTATGGTTGTAAACTTCCTGAGGCCTCACCAGAAGCCAAGCAGATGCCAGCACCATGCTTCCTGTGTAGCCTGCAGAACTGTGAGCCAATTCAACCTCTTTATAGGTCAGGCACAGTGACTCACGCCTGTAATCCCAGCACTTTGGGAGGCTGAGGTGGGTGGATCACTTGAGGTCAGGAGTTCAAGACCAGCCTGGCCAACATGGCAAAGCCCTGTCTCTACTAAAAATACAAAAACAATTAGCTGGGTATGGTGGTGCGTGCCTGTGGTCCCAGCTACTTGGGAGGCTGAGGTAGGAGAATCGCACAAACCCAGAAGGCAGAGGTTGCAGTGAGCTGAGATTGTGCCACTGCCCTCCAGCCTGGGCAACAGAGCAAGACTCTGTCTCACAAACAAAAATACCTCTTTATAAATTAATTACCCAGCCTCAGGTATTTCCTTATAGCAAGAGAAGAAAGGCCTAACATAGCATGTTTTTGAGGCTTTTCCCTGTGTGGAGCATATATTAATTTTTATTGCTGAGAAGTATTCCGTTGTCTAGATACACTATAATTTGTTTATCCATTTTCCTGTGGATGAATATTTGGGATATTTCCACTCTGGGGCCATTGGTGAATAAAGCTCCTACATATATTTGTATACAAGCTACAAGCCCCCCCCCTTTTTTTTTTTTGAGGTGGGGTCTTACTCTGTCAGGCTGGAGTGCAGTGGCATGATCATGGCTTATTGCAACCTCCGCCTCCCGGGTTCGAGCGATTCTCCTTCCTCATCCTCCCAAGTAGCTGGGACTACAGGTGTCTGCCACCATGCCCAGCTAATTTTTGTATTTTTAGTAGATATGAGGTTTCACCACGTTGGCCAGGCTGGTCTTGAACTCCTGACCTCAAGTGATTCACCTGCCTCGGCCTTCCAATGTGCTGGGATTCCAGGCATGAGCCAGCGTGCCCAGCCTCTACTGACAATTGAATTTCAGACTTCTGGCCTCCTGAATGTGAGAGATTAAATTTCTGTTGTTTTAAGTTGTGTTAGTCTGTTTTGTGTCATTATAAAGGAATACCTGAGACTGGGTAATTTATAAAGAAAAGAGGTTTATTTGGCTCCTGGTTCTGTAGACTGTACAGGAAGCAGGGCACCAGCATTTGTTTCTGTTGAGGCCTCAGGAAGCTTCCAGTCATGGTGGAAGGCAAAGAGGGAGCAAGTGTGTTACATGGTGAGACAGGGAGCAACAAGAAGAGAGGGAAAGTCCCAGACTCTTTTTAACCAGTCAGCTCTCTCGTGAACAAATAAGAGTGAGGACTTACTCATTACTGTGGGGAGGACACCAAGCCATTCATGAGGGATCCACCCCCATGAACCAAATACCTCCCACTAGGCCCCACCTTCAGCCTTGGAGATCATATTTCAACATGAGATTTGAAGGGGACAGACATCCAAATAATATCATGAGCCATTCAGTTTAAATTTACCACCAGTCATCTGGGCACGGTAGCTCATGCTTGTAATCCCAGCAATTTAGGAGGCCAAGGCAGGAGGAATGCTTGAAGCCAGGAGTTTGAGACCAACCTGGACAACAAAACGAGACCCTATCTCTACAAATAAAAATTTTTAAAACTTAGCCCAGCATGGTGGCACAAGCCTGTGGTCCCAGCTACTTGGGAGGTGGAGGCAGGAGCATTACTTGAGCCTAGGAGTTCAGGTTTACAGTGAGCTTTGATTGCACCACAGTACTCCAGCCTGGGCAACAGGATTGCAAACAATTTCTTCTAGAAATTTTAGTTTGGCCGGGCGCGGTGGCTCAAGCCTGTAATCCCAGCACTTTGGGAGGCCGAGACGGGCGGATCACGAGGTCAGGAGATCGAGACCATCCTGGCTAACATGGTGAAACCCCGTCTCTACTAAAAAATACAAAAAACTAGCCGGGCGAGGTGGCAGGCGCCTGTAGTCCCAGCTACTCAGGAGGCTGAGGCAGGAGAATGGCGTGAACCCGGGAGGCGGAGCTTACAGTGAGCTGAGATCCGGCCACTGCCTCCCAGCCTGGGCAACAGAGCGAGACTCCGTCTCAAAAAAAAAAAAAGAAATTTTAGTTTTACTTATACATTTAGTCATATGAATCCTTTTTTAGTTTATTGTTGTGTATGGTGTAAGGTAAGAGTGAAAGTTCATTTTCCCCCATATGGATATCCGCTTTCAGCACCATGAGATTGATCTTGGTTTTTCATAGAGACTTCTTATCTGGTTGGGGACGTGTCCTTCTGTTGTTTGTTTTTATCATATTAGATTTTGTTAAATGCTGTATCTGCATCTCTTCAGGTGATCTTATAGTCTTTCTCCTTTATTCTGTTAATGTGGTGAGTTACATTGATTGACTTTCTAATGTTAAAATAAGTTTCTATTGACCATGATGTATTGATGGATTCAAGTTGCTGATAATTTGTTAACAATTTCAGCTTCCATGTTCATGAGGGATGCTGGTCTATACTGGTTTTCTTGAAATGTCTTTGGTATCAAGGCATTTCTACTCCTTGTGAATTGAGCTGGGAGGTACTCTTTAAGTTTGGTATTTTTTCCCTAAATGCTTGATAGAATCTGTCAATGAAGACATCTGAGCCTCTGAGCCTGTATTTTCTTTGTGGGTAGGTTTTAAATACATAATCAGTTTTTTTATTTTTTATTATTATTATTTTTTTGTCGGAGATGGAATCTCACTCTGTCACTTAGGCTGGAGTGCAGTGGCACAATCTCAGCTCACTGCAAGCTCCGCCTCCTGGGTGCAAGCAATTCTCCTGCCTCAGTCTCCGGAGCAGCAGGGTTTACAGGCCGAGCCACCATGCCCAGCTAATTTTTGTATTTTTAGTAGAGACAGGGATTTCACCATATTGGCCAGGCTGTTCTTAAACTCCTGACCTCAGGTGATCTGCTGGCCTCAGCCTCCCGAAATGCTGGGATTACAGGCATGAGCCACCGCACCCGGCCAGTTTCTTTAATAGAGATATTTAGGGATATTTTGGATGGAGGTTCAGTAGTATCTTTCCAGAAATTTGTTTGTTTCATCATACAGATTTATTGGAATAAAGATGTTCAAAATAGTTCCTTATTCTTTTAATGTTTTTAGGTATTCCCTTTCCTTATTTTGGCAATTTCTTTCTTAATTTGGCTAGAGATTTATTAATTTTATTGGTTCTTTTTTTCCCCTAAAGAACCAGTTTTGTATCATTGATTTTCTTTCTGTTGTTTTGGGGTTGTTGTCGTTGTTTTGATTGATTTGCTTATTTATTTATTTATCTGAGACAGGGTCTTCCCCTGTCCCCCAGGCTGGAGTGCAGTGGCAGAGTCTCAGCCCACAACCTCCACCTCCTGGGCTCAAGCAATCCTCCCACCTCAGCCTTGCAAGTAGCTAGGACCACAGGTGGCCACCACCACACCCAACTAAGTTTTATATTTTTTGATAGAGACGAGGTTTTGCCATGTTGCCCAGGCTGGTCTCAAACTCCTGGGATCAAGTGATCCTCCTGCCTCGGCCTCTCAAAGTGCTGGGATTACAGGCATGAGCCACCATGCTCAGCCACCATGCCTCAGCCTTATTTTTTTTCTGTTTTCATCATGATTTCTGCTCTTTTTTTTTTTTTTTTTTTTTTTTTTTCTGAGACGGAGTCTCGCCTCTGCTTGCCCCAGTGCTGGAGTGCCAGTGGCGCAATCTCGGCTCACTGCCCAAGCTCCATCTCCCGGGTTCCCGCCATTCTCCTGGGCCCCTCATGGGCCTTCGCCGAGTAGCTGGCGGACTACAGGCCGCCCGCCCCACCACGGCCCGGCTAGTTTTTGTATTTATTAGCTAGAGACGGGGGTTTCACCGTGCTTACCAGGATGGTCTCGCAATCTCCTGACTCGTGATCCGCCCGCTCTCGGCCTCCCAAGTGCTGGGATTACAGGCTTGAGGCCACCGCGCCCGGCCCGATTTCTTGCTCTTTTTTTATATCTTCCCTTTAACCTACTTTGGGTTTAGTTCACTTTTTTAAGTAAACTTAAAATTTAAGTTTAGGTTATTGAATTGAGCCCTTCTTTTTGAAAACAGGCAAATATAAGAAAATCAGAAGAGGGCCGGGCACAGTGGCTCACACCCGTAATCCCAGCACTTTGGGAGGCCAAGGTGGGCAGATCACTTTAAGTCAGGAGTTCGAGACCAGCCTGGCCAACATGATGGAAACCCCATCTCTACTAATAACAAAAATCAGCCAGGCATGGTGGTGTATGCCTGAAATCCCTGCTACTTGGCAGGCTGAAGCAGGAGAATCACTTGAGCCTAAGAGGCAGAGGTTATAGTGAGGTGGGATTGTGCTATTGCACTCCGGCCTGGCCAACAAGAGCGAAACTCCAACTCAAACAAAACAAAACAAAAAGAATATCAGAAGAAAAAAACTCAAAAGTATAATGACTTTTACAAATATATTACAAATTAAAATTGAATTTTGAGTTTTACTGATACTCTTACATTTGTATTGTGTCTTTTTAAAGGTATTTTTTCTACTGTAGCTTTTTTTTCTAATATAAATAATACATCCTGTTAAAAAAATTTCAAAGGATATAGAGAATAATAAGGAATGGCATTAGTCAGGATAGGCCAAATCCCATTGACTTAATGCAATAAAGGTGTATTTCTTGCTCATACTATACACCCATTGTGAATCGCCAGGGGCTTTGCTTCACACGATCACTCAAGGACCCAGGTTGACAGAGGCTCCACCATCTTGTAATGTACCATCTGGAATGCATTGCCTCCCCCGCTCCCCAGCCCACGACAGGGAAGACAACACTGAAGGGCAACTCATCTGCAATGAAATGTTTTGGCGTGGTAGCTCATTAACTGTAGGGATCAAAGAACAAAAATCCTCCATGGGCAGAAGCAGAGACAAAGCAGGCCTGTGGGTGAGCACTAATTCTACAATGAAGGAGAAAAATAAAAATCACCTGTCCCCTACCCTGAGATAACCCCTGCTTGCTGTCTTCTGCCTGGCCTCACTGGCGTTCCTTATCGCCAACCTTATGTTTGGGTTGGTGGGAATTACTCCTGCTTCTGGCAGATCACTGATAATTCTTGGTTGTGTTCTACCTTTGTGCCTCTTTTATCAGATTTTATCAGTGTATACATAAGACAGGAAAGGACAAATCAAGGATCTCTCACTAGTTGTCTTAATAAGGAAATTTCATATTTCTTTTTAAAACTTTGCTTTAGAATATCTCTGGAAATATATACAAATAACTGGTTATAGTGGTTGTATCTAGGGAGGGGAACTGGCTAGACAATGCTGGGCAGAGTAGGGGTGTTGGAGGATTGGGTGGGACAGGTAACTTTCACTGTAATACACATCTGTCACCCAATTTTTGTATCATGTAAATTATATCACCTATTTTAAAATAAGTAAAATAAAACATTTCCATATTTTCTTACTTATTGAATATAACTGTACTATGCAAATGAATGAATGCAAAACATTATCAGAGTTGAGTGACATTTTATTTTTTTCCACTGAATTTGGATACATGTCAAGCAAAGACCACATTTCAAATACAAACTCTTCAAAGTTTATATTTACCTTTTGGAGGGACAAAATTTCATTATCCAAATGGATAGTCAAGTCACAATCCTATGGATATCAGTAATCAATACAGTTGCTGTTATTTGAATGTTGCTTTTTTATTTTTTATTTTCTTAAATTAGTATTTTTTTTTTTTTGAGACAACTCTGTCTCACTGTTGCTCAGGCTAGAGTGTAGTGATGCAGTCTCAGCTCACTGCAACCTCCCCATCCCGCGTCCCCCTGAAAGAGGGAACAATAATGTTAATTACCCACAGATTGTGTTTGCTCCAGGCTTTCGGCATTATGTCTATACTGAATAAAAGCAAGCAGCTCCAGCTGTTTGAGGCTGCTTTCTTTTTTGGCCATTAGTGCCGGGCAGCCCACTAGCTGCTGTTACACTGCATATCTGTGTCTGAGTACTCCTTTCATCCGTTGCTTGGCCAGGGTCTGTGGGACAGACCCAGCAGCTGGTGCCCTTTGTGAGGAACACTGCAATGGATTGCGACGGAACCCTCGAAAACGAAAGTGAAGAGACTGTGCAGTAAGCAAGTAATTGGAATTGGAGCCCTCTTGGGATTTCCAAGTTCGAGGGAATTTTCAAGTTAGGGTTTCATCATGGGACAACACTTATTTGCTCAACAGAAACAGCATATAAAAGTATTGAAACGACTGCTTAAAGCTAGTGGAGCCTCAGTTTCAGAGGCCCAATTAAGGGACCTAATGCAAACTTGTTTTCCATAACCCATAGTTCCCAGAAGGCACGTTAGACCTAGAGCTCCGGGAGCAAGTGGGAAGAAATCTTAAATGACAATCATGCATAAGGGCAATGGGGTCCCAGTAACATCTTTAACATCTTAGTTAGGGCTGCTTTGACCCCACTCTACACAGAAGAGCCTAAAAAGGGAAGGGAGGAAGAACCGTTATATACCCTACTGCCGCCTTCTCCTCACTCAGTCCCACCGTTACTGGGTAAAGGTGCCATGGAGGAGACAGAGATTTTCCCTGAGCCCCCTTCCCCAATAAATTGGAAAAAGGACAAGGGATACACTAGTTATGGGACCCTGTCTTAAGCAGCATTAGAAGGGGAGATCTTGGTCTGCCTGGTAATGCAAGATCAACAAGGCAATCGGGTACATGAACCCATTACTTTCAACACTTATAAAGAGATAAGAAAATAGAAAATGGGGCCGGGCGCGGTGGCTCAAGCCTGTAATCCCAGCACTTTGGGAGGCCGAGACGGGCGGATCACGAGGTCAGGAGATCGAGACCATCCTGGCTAACACGGTGAAACCCCGTCTCTACTAAAAAATACAAAAGCTAGCCGGGCGAGGTGGCGGGCGCCTGTAGTCCCAGCTACTCGGGAGGCTGAGGCAGGAGAATGGCGTGAACCCGGGAGGCGGAGTTTGCAGTGAGCGGAGATCCGGCCACTGCACTCCAGCCCGGGCGACAGAGCGAGACTCCGTCTCAAAAAAAAAAAAAAAAAAAAAAAAAAAAAAAAAAAGAAAATAGAAAATGGAGCCACTAGCCCATTTATGAAAGGATTAACTGAGGCCATAGCAGACAACTTCTGTATGACCCCATGAGACTGGTCAGTGCTAGCTAAAACAACTTGAGAGGCCAGTCAATACCTTCTCTAGAGGGCAGAATTTGATGAGTTATGTGCCGCAAACCCCTTTATGCAAAGCCAGACAGAACACGAGCTGTAACTGCTGCGCTTGTCAAACCTGTTGCTGCACACATCTGTACTCTTCAACACAATCTGATGCAAAAAAACAAAAGGGAGAGATGTAGATTGGTCAGAGTGGTGGGAGAAACTGTAGGGAAAGGAGCAGACCTTCTGGAAGGTTGGAAGGCTCTGCATAGCTTTGGGGGAGAATAAGCTGAAGGCAGCTGTTTTCTGACCTTGAGGCAGAGGGCAAGGAGTTAGGTACAAGGACGTGTAGGGGGATTTATCTTAAATAGGCTTGTTCACTTGTGTTGTCCAGAAACCGACCTTTGCTCATCCACACGCATGACTGCTCTCTGGAAGGGGGAATAATAATGTGAATTACCTACAGATTATGTTTGCTCCAGGCTTTTGGCATTATGTCTGTACTGAATAAAAGCAAGCAGCTCCAGCTGTTTGAGGCTGCTCTCTTCTTCGGCCACTAGTGCTGGGGCAGCCCCCTAGCTGCTGTAACACTGCATATCTGTGTCTGAGTACTCCTTTCATCTGTTGCTTGGCCAGGGTCTGCGCGACAGACCCAGCGTAGATGAGAATTCAGCTGTCTGCTATTAAACCAGACACTAAAGCAAGTTGTGAAATGTGAAATAATGCCACTGTGCTCACTAAATTATTGTTTGGTAAAATATAGTATTTTTTAACCATATTATTTAAATAACATTTAAAAAATGTTATTGATGTTAACATGCAACAAGGGTCAAAGGGTCCTGCAACCAAACACTTTGAGGCAGCTGCTTTATCTTGTGGCTGAAAACTATAAAGTAAGATTCCTTTAAGTAAATGTGGTATATGCATCAATCTCTTCATTTTTGATGTGCTTTCAATCCAAGTATCCCCTTTCTTCCTTTTGCAAGAAAGAAACTAAGAATGTTAAGTATAATTACTGGCTTCAGTCCCACAAAAGCTACAATTTTCTAAGCAGTGATCTGGAACCAGTTTAACTGGACTCTTGCTATTAAGATAGCTCTTAATGTTTCGTTTTCTTTTCTATCTTTCACACAGAGCTTACTCACATAGCATTTTGGTATATCAAAATGAAATGCAAGGAACCAAAAATAACATAATTGAAGGCAGTAAAAGCGAAATTAAATAGGAAGATCATCAGTCAAGGAAGACCCACTGGAGAGTAAGTATGCAAGTTGTTAAGAATTAATTGGGTTACAAAGGGAAAAACAGAGATTGGGTCAGTGATACGAAATCATGGTTTGCTTCCCTGAGGCCCTGCTAATACCTCCAAACTGGGCCAGATCGCAAAGCAAGATACCTTGAAAAGGACTTTCGCATTAACTTTTCGCATTGCATATGAGTTGATTCACAAGTAGTTTAAAGAATCATGCAGGAAAAGGACCAGATCTTGTAAATCTCTGAGTCCCTATATTTACTGTGAACATTTTTCTAGGGAAAATTAGGTAGCTTATCAAAGGATTTCTGACTTTTCCAGGGAGTTGTTTTAAAAACAAAATATTGGAATTTTGAACACTTATATTGGTTTATGGGGTAACTAGGGTAGAGTATATAAAATTGGTCTCATCTAAGAAAGCTCTGATTGGTTTCCATGATCGTGGTATTCAGGAACTATTGTAAATTGGCCAAAATCTTGTTTTCCAGTTTCTTCCTTTCGCTTTTTATTGCTTCAAGTTGCCTGTCTTCCCTGCTCTTATTTTTCTTCTAGCTTTATGATTCTCTTACATATTCCATGTGGAACTTGTCTTCTTTATTCCAGTCATCTTCTGAAGAGGTTCTTGGTTCCTGCCTTGGTGGCTGTAACTGATTCTCTTCCTCCTCGGTGGACCTTCCTTATCCCCTAGGAGACACAAGGGTCCTCTTCCAGGTTCTCCTCCTCCCTGCTTTTGTCATCTTCCAGGTGCCTCCACAGGTCAGAGTCAGTGATGAAACAGGAACTTGGAAAACATCCCTTGGATGTTGCCTACCTAGCTTTTCTTTTCTTTTCTTTTTGCAACAGTCTCAATCTGGCACCCAGGCTGGAATGTAGTAGCATGATCTTGGCTCACCACAGCCTCGACTTCCTGGGCTTAGGTGATCCTCCCGCCTCTGCCTCCCAAGTAGCTGGAACTATAGGTCCTACCATCATACCCAACTAATTTTTGTTATTTTTTGTAGAGACTAGGTTTCACCATGTTGCCCAGGCTGGTCTTGAACCTCTGAGCTCAAGTGATCTACCCACTTTGGCCTCCCAAAAGTGCTAGGATTACAGGCATGAGCCACAGCCCCCAGCCTGACTTGGCTTTCCTTACTTTAGAATAGGAGTTATAAAAGTTAAAATTATGTGAGACAGATGATTCTATTCTTTTATTTTAAAGTTACATTTCTGAAAAATGGGTCTTTATAAATATGAATCCACACGATTTCCTCACCCTCAACTAAGCCTTTTTTGTTTCTGTTTTTGGCACAAGGGGGACTTCCTACGGTCTTACTCATCTTGGCTTCTTTATCCAAGCAACACCACTTACAAGACCAATGGCATTTGTCAAGACGGCAGCTACGTTTCTCTGCCCTTGTATATTAAATCTGGAATGCAACTTTTTTGGATAGGATCAAATTAAACTGTACTATGTTTAAATACAGGGGAAAAAAACGAGTGTGGGAAGTACTTGTTTGATTGGGTCTTTTATAGTTATGAAAATAGATTTTGTTTTATAATTGCCTTTACACATACACACATTTCTATAAGTAGATTAATTATTTGTATACCTTAATAAGTTATCTTATGACTGATTTATGGCCATGAGAGTAATGGTTCAATCTGTCGACAAAACTGTCATCAAAACTCTCTCACAGTGATTTTTTTATTTTTATTTTAGGTTCAGGGGTACAGGTGCAGGTTTGTTTTACAGTTAAACTCACATCATGGTGGTTTTTTGCACAGATTATTTTGTCACCCAGGTACTAAGTCTAGTACCTAATAGTTATTTTTTTCTGCTCCTTTCCCTCCTCCCATTCTCCACCCTGAAGTAGACCCCAGTGTCGGTTGTTCCCTTCTTTGTGTCCATCAGTTCTCATCATTTAGCTCCCACTTGTAAGTGAAAACATGTGGTATTTGGTTTTCTGTTCCTGCGTTAGTTTGCTAAGGATGATGGCCTCCAGCACCATCCATGTTCCTGTGAAAGACATGATCTCCTTTCTTATGCTGCATAGTATTCCATGGTATATATGTACTACATTTTCTTTATCCAATCTGTCACTGATGGGCATTTGGATTGATTCCATGTTTTCACTATTGTCACACTGCTTTCTTTACCTTCGGACAAAATTATTTAATCATCAGTGACCTATTTTTAGGCAAATTTAACTTTTCCAGTTTGCAGACTCAGTACTCCATTTTTTTCCTTAAAGTTTGGGAAACAAAGTATAACACTACTGTATTGATAACTTGATATGTACCTTTTTAGCCTTTTTCTATGCATGTATAATTTCTTACATGACATGTTGCTACATAATTTTGTAACCTGCATTTCACTTAACTAAACATACTGTGGAAATTTATCATGACTTTTTTTAACATGTACCAAATTCACAAGGCTTAAAATTTAACAAATGAAGGCAGAGTGAAAACTATGAAAACCAAGTCTTCCTCCTATCCTGAGAAACATTTTTAATGGCTGCATATCATAAGATGACCATATCCCTGGGTGAGCCTCCCTAATCCAAAATCTGAAATCTGAAATGCTCTAAAATCCAAAACTTTCTGAGCACTGACCTGATGCTCAAAGTGTGGGTTTCTGGATTAGCGACGCATTCAAAATTCAAAACACTTTTGGTCCTAAGCATTTCTGATAAGGGATATTCAACCTGTTTTGTTTCTTTCTTTTTTTTCTTTGAGACAGGGTCTTGCTCTGTCACCCAGGCTTGGAGTGCAGTGGCACAATCGCGGCTCACTGCAGCCGTGACCTCCCAGGCTCAAGCGATCCTCTCACCTCAGCTTCTCCAGTGGCTGGAACCACAGGTGTGCATCACCATGCCCAGGTTATATATATGTATTTTGGTAGAGGGAGCTCCGTGTGTTGCTCAGGTTGGTCTCCAACTCCTGGGCTCAAGCCATCTTCCTGTCTTGGCCTCCCAAAATGCTGGGATTTCAGGCAAGAGCCACCACACCCAACCAACCTGTGTGGTTTTGAACCCATCTCCAGTTGTTGACATTTGTGATTGAATAGTATTATAGAAGTAAGTTTGGGTCAACTCTGATTTTTTTTTTTTTAAGGATGTGTTTCTTGGATCTCCTTCCTTTCCTTCCAATCCTTTCCTGATTTCTTCTTCTGACTTCTTTCATCATCTCTTTTTCCTGCTTCCAAATGCATGTATTACTGAAGCCTCAACTCCTGTTCCTTTGCCTTTACCTACTGCTTCCTGATGTTCTCATTTATCTATACTCAGTCCCTATTCCTTCCCTGTATTATCTTGTCTCTCCACATGCCATAACTGAAAGATCGTATCCAGAAGATAAACACTTCTCTCTTTCCTTTACCTATGTTTCCATTATTTTTAACTGAAACCATCTGTTTTCAGAGATTCAGGAAAAGATTCAATCTGAAGGATCCTGCAACTAAAAAGCTTTGAAAACTGTGTTAAGGGGCCCCATAAGCATAGCTTCTAAACTTCACTGACAAAAGGGACTGGGGTCATGCAGTATGGAGTCAGAGTGGGGTGGGATTAAAAGCTCTATGTAGTTGTTTTGCATATTGCTATCAAGCTTCTATTTTAGGCATGAGTTTTGGCCCTGGTAGATAAAACCATTTCTCTAAGTAAGTTGTTAAAACCTGTACTTACATATAGAAGTTAGTAATTTATATTTAACATTTTCGTTTAAAAATCTCTGCGTTCTGGACCATCTGGGTCTCAAAAAAATGACCAAAGTATATACGTTAATTTTTATGTTCTGTATTATATGACATATAATTCTTATTCATATATTTATTTGGGGAAATGACTGCATTAGGCTTTTAAGAATAGTGGTGCTTGCTTTGTAAAGTTTCAAAATAGGTAACATTAAGGTTTTCTTTCACTTTTTTTTGCAGGGACGGAAAATAAAGGAAGCAGTGTTTTATCATGTGTATTTCAGCAGGTCTTCTTGAAATTTAAGTAAAAATATGACTGCCCTCTCTTCAGAGAACTGCTCTTTTCAGTACCAGTTACGTCAAACCAGCCAGCCCCTAGATGTTAACTGTCTGCTGTTCTTGATCATACTTGGGAAAATATTATTAAATATCCTTACACTAGGAATGAGAAGAAAAAACACCTGTCAAAATTTTATGGAATATTTTTGCATTTCACTAGCATTCATTGATCTTTTACTTTTGGTAAACATTTCCATTATATTGTATTTCAGGGATTTTGTAATTTTAAGCATTAGGTTTACTAAATACCACATCTGCCTATTTACTCAAATTATTTCCTTTACTTATGGCTTTGTGCATTATCCAGTTTTCCTGATAGCTTGTATAGATTATTGCCTCCATTTCTCTAAAACAACCAAGCTTTCATTTAAGTGTCAAAAATTATTTTATTTCTTTACAGTAATTTTAATTTGGATTTCAGTCCTTGCTTATGTTTTGGGAGACCCAGCCATCTACCAAAGCCTGAAGGCACAGAATGCTTATTCTCATCACTGTCCTTTCTATGTCAGCATTCAGAGTTACTGGCTGTCATTTTTCATGGTGATGATTTTATTTGTAGCTTTCATAACCTCTTGGGAAGAAGTTACTACTTTGGTACAGGCTGTCAGGATAACTTCCTATATGAATGAAACTATCTTGTATTTTCCTTTTTCATCCCACTCCAGTTATACTGTGAGATCGAAAAAAATATTCTTATCCAAGCTCATTGTCTGTTTTCTCAGTACCTGGTTACCATTTGTACTACTTCAGGTAATCATTCTTTTACTTAAAGTTCAGGTTCCAGCATATATTGAGATGAATGTTCCCTGGTTGTACTTTGTCAATAGTTTTCTCATTGCTACAGTGTATTGGTTTAATTGTCACAAGCTTAATTTAAGAGACATTGGATTACCTTTGGATCCATTTGTCAACTGGAAGTGCTGCTTCATTCCACTTACAATTCCTAATCTTGAGCAAATTGAAAAGCCTATATCAATAATGATTTGTTAATATTAAAAGTTACAACTATAGTAAGATCATTTTTTATAAACAGAAAGAACTCAGGATATATTAAAAAATAAACTGAACTAAAGCTTTTGCCCCTTAACTTTGATACTGTTCACAATGTGTCTTTTGGGGCTATGATACTATTTATTAAATAGTGTTTTATTTTAAAAACAAAATAATTCCAAGAAGTTTTTATAGTTGTTCAGGGACAGTATATTACAAATATTATTTTGTTATTAACACAGAAAGTGAAATGAGTTAACATTTGGCCATACTGATGTTTGTGTTACCCAAAAAAACTACTGGATGCAAACTGTTATGTAAATCTTTCACTGACAACTTTAAGATATCAACCAAAACATTTTTATTAAATGTTCAAATGAAAGCAAGAAAATAAAAATTGTTCTTAAAATGATTCGGTATAAAGTTCAGTGTAAGAGGAAGATCAGCTTATTTTAAATGTAGCTAATTTTAAAAAGTATATCTCTGTTCTTAATGCAAATATTCCTGGAAGAAGAGAGTTTTGGTTGCTCACCTTATGGAACTGGAAGTAATGACTAGGTCCCTTTCCATGATTCAGCAGATTCGTTTTCATATTATAACTTGTATGTCACATACTTGCATGTCACATCATAATGACATTAGCAATGTATCACATGTAAAAGTAGAGTTTTTCATCCTCAGCACTCTTGACATTTGGGGTTGGTTAATTTTCTGTTGGGGGACAGTTTAGCAGCATCCCTGCTCTCTGCCCGCTGACTGGTAGCACCTCCATGCCCAGTAGAAACAATAAAAAATGTCTCCAGACATTGCCAAACCTCCCCCAGTGGATGGGCAGAGTAGCTTCGTTGGAGTAAAACAATATGAGTGGCAGAATAATCTTATGTTACTTTAGGAATTAAGCTACATAGGTATTTTTGTCACCCATTTATAAATACTATATTGCATAAATCTAAACCCAGCTTTTCCTGAATTGGTGGCTTTTGATTTTTTTTTTATATTTATAGTAAGATATATTTTTTAACATCATGACCCATAGACATGTATGTATTATGTTTACATGTCATAGCAATACTTACCCTTACATATCATGCAAATATGTTTTTTAGTGTCATTTTTTAAATGCTGGTTTTGATCCACTAAATTGAGTTCATGATCCACAAATGGATTACTTTCCATTATTTGAAAAAATGTCCTAAAACAAGTGCTATGGAACACTAATAATGGCAAAGAGATTTAAGAAATGTGTCCTGTGTGCCAGGTACCATCTTAAGTGTTTTACATGCAGCAACTGATTTAATCCTCACAGCAACTCTGACAGGAACTATTATCCCCTTCTTACAGATGAGGAAATTTAAACAATGAAAGTAAGAAACTCACTATGATACAACTAGACACTGGGGAAGCTGGGATGCAAACCCAGAATTCTGGTCCAGAGTTCTTGCTCTTACCACTATATTACACTGCCTTTCATTGGTGCCACTGACTGTTCTCAAAAAGAATGGTTTGTTTCAGAGTCAAATGTGAAGAATGTTGTTTCTTAATTATTTTTCACTTGAAAATGTACAATGCCCATGAACATCTTGAGGCTTTACAGTGCTATAATGAAGAAGAAACCCATTTACTTGAGCACAGAAGTCTCTTTAATTAGCTAATTAATTAACCATCTATAAAGACAAGCTGGGAAATGCTCCTGGACAGTCAGGAATTCTTTGAGTAGCAGGTAATACAAACTCAACCTGAGCCATTCTAAGAACAAGCTGGATACTGGAAAGACAACTCGGTAAACTACTAGGAGAATCTCTCTTGAGTTGTTGGTTTCCACTTTGTGTCCAACAAAGTGGGTATTCTGGCTGCCAGCAGCTCAGGGCTTTCATAATTCCAACTTAAAACATCTCCTAACTTCAAATATACAGTCCCAGGGAATGACTGTTCAACCTGACTTCAATCATATGTCCACCTCTCTATGATCAGGTCTGTTAACGGAAGACATGGTAGGGAACAGAAATAACCCCTATAATAGATGCTACAGTGTTAAAAAAATAAATAAAATAAAATAAAATCACATTATTCTATAAAAACCAAATGCATATAGAGAACCAACTATATCGAAAGTTTAGGACAAATAATCCTATGTTCAAGAGAACATCAGGGTATGTTTAAACAGTTTAAAACATTAAAATCCGGCCCTCTTTCCTACTCTGTGTTGCTTTTCCCTCTAAATATATTGCCTTCTAGTTGGTCAAATATGGGACTGAAATATGTTTAAATATATTGAAATTAATCAGTAAAGACTTACACTCTTTGCAGATTTTAAATCAGGAGATTTTAAAACCATTTCAAACCTCACTAAGCTTTTTAACACAGGATTCCCCATGTCTCACAAGCTTAAAGAAAAAAAATTATTCAATAGACCAGCCAAATGGAAGAGGCTTTTATTTGTAAAGAAATGAACTTACAACTGGTCTACAATATATTATTATAATATAAACAATATAAATAAATGATCCTGTAGGCCCACTAATCTTCCATCCAGACCCACACGAAGCAATGTTACAACAATATTCTATATGAAAATGTGCAGGTAACAAAGGTGCAATTACAAGCAAGTTAAGCAGCAGAGTATAAGGTGCTTTAATTTAATAGTTAATGTTGCCATCAACAAACATTTAAATGCTCAATTTACTTCACTGAATACAGACACAACAAATATGAAAATCTAAATTCATACACATGCTACTTAATATGAAAGTGCTTTCTCTTTTTTAAAAAAATACACCAAATGGACACTTTTTACATAGATCAAATGTGCTCTTACAATGCAAAATTAACCTTCATTTTCAGGTTATACATTTTAAAACTGTAGCTATCAACACCAATCTAGGAACTCTAATGCTAAGAGTGCTAAAAACTATTTCATTTCTTGTAAGGAGGACTCTAATACAATATCCAATGTAAAGAATACATCTATATATAATCTTAACATTTGTTTTCTGTAAAGATAAAAAATGTTTTCTTTCCCCTTGGTGATCTTTGTTCATCCTGGGTGGATCATCTTTTGAGTTTTTAATAATACGAAAGTCCTATTTTAGAACAATGGGAGGAACCAAAAGGAGGAATTACAAAATTGGTTAACATGTGCTTAAACTTCCAAAAAACACCAGTTTATCACAACAATTGGTCTTTGCTAAAATTAACAACAAAATGTTAATAAGGAAGAAGACAAAAAGTACTAATTTAATAAAAGGCTTGAAATGCCTGCCACCATTGTCAGTATCCATCTATCCAACCTTCATTTACTACAAGCATAATACTACTTTGAGGATAATTTTGGAACTTATTTTGACTTTTCCCCTATAGGAAAACAAAGACCAAGTTTTGAAGGAGAGGACTGGGAATCTAGTTTAAATGTATGCATCCAAAATTATATCATCTTTGCACATTCAGTTGACTTTTTGAAATTTAAGAATACATATACAAAAGGATTTATGTAATACATATTTTAACAGCATAAAATATTTGAAAATTAGTTATACTTTAAAATTAAAACACTTAGTATTTTTTAAACTAGTACCATGGAATAATTTTTTGAAACCCAGATTATCTGGCTACTTAGATGATAGTCTTCCCGTTTTCAATTAGTCTGAAAGATTCTAATCCAACATTTTATTTGGATATTTCCTGCTTTAAAAAGCTGCAACAGGCTAGGCGCAGTGGCTCATGCCTATAATCCCAGCACTCTGGGAGGTTGAGACGGGCGGATCACTTGAGGTCAGGAGTTTGAGTCCAGCCTGGCTAACATGGTGAAACCCCGTCTCTACTAAAAATACAAAAAACTAGCCAAGCGTAGTGGCGCATGCCTGTAATCCCAGCTACTTGGGAGGCCAAAGTGGGAGAATCGCTTGAACCTGGGAGGTGGAGGTTGCATTGAGCCGAGATCGCACCACTGCACTCCAGCCTGGGTGACAGAGCGAGACTCTGTCTCAAAACAAACAAACAAAAAGCCACAAGAATGATAAACTATTTTTAATAGATATTTTCATTCTATATCTTTATGGAGAATGTTAGTATCAACTGATGTTGATATGTAAAGCTGTGTCAACAGGAAGTACAATGTGATTCACAGCATCCCAGAGTGACCAGGAAGGGACCTTAACCCAATAAATCTCCCATTCAATGTTTACCCCCCAAATACTTACCAATTCAAGCATGGAACTGTTTCATGTTTACCTGTTCTGCATTTTAAAGGATGCCCTTTGTATTATCTGCTTTCTAGAATATTTCTGCTTCTTACGTATCTTTAAAAGGTGGATATTTGTAATAGCTTAAAATACAGTAACATTTATTTTGTGTCATCTTTCTTAATTTAAAAACAAAATATAAATGAACGAGTCTGTTCCAGTGATCTCCTTTGAGATTTTTCAGTTTTAGAAAGTTGCTACACTGTCAGGCGTGGTGGCTCATGCCTGTAATCCCAGCACTTAGGGAGGCCAAGGTGGGTGGATCACTTGAGGTCAGGAGTTCGAGACCAGCCTGGCCAACATGGTGAAACCCCATCTCTACTAAAAATACAAAAATAAGCCGGGTGTCGTGCCAGGCACCTGTAATCCCAGCTACTTGGAAGGCAGAGGCAAGATAATCGCTTGAACCCGGGCGAGGTTGCAGTGAGCTGAGATCACACCACTGCACTCCAGCCTGGGCGACAGAGCGACCCCGTCTCAAAAAAAAAAAAAAGTTGCTACACTGTCAATACTAGGTAAAAAGCTCTTATATCAACACCAGCTTTTTTTTGTTCTGCCACATGCCTTGTATAGCAACAACTCTGGAACAGATTCAAGTGTTAAAATAATGCCGTGAAATATGGGCTGTCTCAACCTGTAAGTTCTTAATGTTAAGTCTCCTAAATTTTGTAACTTAATCAGGTGTAGGGCCAACTGATGTTTAGTATGTGAAATGTGTTATAAAAATTATGATATGATTCACTCAGACCCCTTAGATGTCATCTAGCCTAACCCTTTACCCAATGCATAAAAATACTCCCTCCCAGTTCCAAGTTTATTAAGATTCCCTCTCAGTCAGCTTATTAAGTAGTAATGATTATGTTCATTTTTATTTAAGCCACAATGAATTTTGGGGGGAAGATTTTACTTATTACTAGTTCCTCATGTCATGATCACCACACACTGCACATATAAGTGTTCAAATGTTTTGCTAAATATAAGTACATGAATGACAATATTCATATGTGTTCATATATTCAGTGGTTAACCAATAAGGAGCATTTAGGAAAATGTCCTCATTTGCTTGTTACGTATGAATTTTCTGTTTTAATCCTTAGGAGAACAAAGACTGTAGGTGACCCAAGAAATGGATGCTAAACCGAACCCTTAAAAAGGGAAAGAGAATGAAGTAGGAGCAACCCCATTACATGGCCTAGAATCATAGTTTTAGAGCTGGGAGGTACCTCAAAGATGAATTAAACCAAAATCAACTTCTGAGTAGTACAGGAACCATATTGCATATCTGGAAGCTGTTAAAAAAGCTGAGTAATTGCCCAACATGTCACACACAGCTAACCCACTGACATAAAACCCCAGTCTCCAGACCAGTGTGTTAATCCTAACTCATCATCATCTTAATTCATCTATTATTTACTACTGAAATAGATTATTTACTGATTATTTAATGCTACCCAAAACAAAAAAATACTTTTAAGGGAAGCATTCTAAATAAAGATTTAAATACTAGACACTTCTGGTTTACTTGAAGCAAGACTAAAAAATTCTTTCTAAAACAGGTTGATGTTTAACTTCACTGATGACTAAACACCCCACCACTCTCACGAACACCAACTTTTTCACCATCGTCATTTAAAGCTCCACAAAGCTTGGATTTAACACTGATAACATTCCATGAAATGTAACTTTTAGGTCAATAAATGATGGTGACTATCAATCCTTAAGATGATTCCTGGAGTAAATTTAAACAGGTGCTCTAAAAGAACTTACTACCTTACTCTTATATTTAATTAAAACCTTGCTATGTAGTATAACAGTGTTTTAAAATTATATTGGTTTTCTCCAAATTGAAATTCATTACTCTGCTTCTTTTAAACAACACATTTTGTTTTCTTTCTATGGATTCATACTGAACACCACCAGTATCACTGAGAGGACCAGTACTTGTAAAAAGCAGTAGAAAAAAAATATTTTTCAAAAGTAGAAAGCTAGCTAGAACCTCATTATGTTGTACCTCTTCTTTAACATTTCAGATTAAAATTGTCATCTTTAAATAAAATTAAATGTCAACAAACTATAAAAGGGAAAAAATAAAACATCTGGAAAACATTTCCCAAACGTTCCCATAAACATGACACTTGGAAGGGGTGTGTGCATGTGTCTGAGTAGAAAAGCTGGTCCTCAGAGCTGAAAAGGAGGGCAGAGATTCCCCCTTAATGTATGTTTTCTAAATTGAAAGTTTAAAAAAAGCCATATTCTCTGGAATGTGATGGTAATGATTATATTTGTATTAATGCTTTACAACTTTTTTTTTTTTTAAAGCATTCTCATAGTACAATTTGAAAATGGATTAGGTTCTAAAAACTAATATGTAAAACTTGGAAAATTCTTAAAATTTAGGAAATTATTTTCCAAAGAAGGTAATCTAATTTTAAACGTTTTTTATTTGAAGAAAGCTTATAAAACTACTGTGAACAAAACTATACAAGGATACATTTTATGAACGTCTAACAAAAGAGGACCTATCTTCCCAAAGAATTTTTTGTTTTGTTTTGCTTTTTGAGATGGTGTCTTGCTCTGTCACCCAGGCTGGAATGTGGGGGTACGATCTCAGCTCACTGCAACCTCTGCCACCTAGGTTCAAGCAATTCTCCTGTCTCAGCCTCCCAAGTAGCCGGGATTACAGGTGCACGCCACCACACCCAGCTAATTTTTGTGTTTTTAGTAGAGATGGGGTTTCACCATATTGGTCAGGCTGGTCTTGAACTCCTGATCTCAGGTGATCTACCCGCCTCAGTCTCCCAACGTGCTGGGATTACAGGTGTGAGCCACCATGCCCAGCCCCAAATAATTTTTCTTTAAGATATACAGCTTAACAAGTTGAAATTTTAGTAAGATTGCATATTTACTTTTCCTAATACTGTATTTGTGCTTATCTAAACTGGATCACAATCTTTGAGATGAAATTAAATGCTCTAAGCAGATTTATAAAATACCAATATTGATGAATGTGGGTAAACAGTTCATTTCATGATCCACACTGCTGTGAACCAAAGAAGCAGAGGTAGGCTTGTGTTTACCGAAATCCAGACTAGGAAAGAGAAACCTATAGCTTTTCTTTTCCCAATTCTTAGACTGAGATACAACCTAACAAATAAAATACTATCTTAAAATGCCTCTTTATAACAATCTACAGAGGTGATTCAACTGTGGTACCTGAAAATGGAAACTCTCTGTAATTCTGGCAACTCAATTAAAACAACCTTTGAATGTTTGACAAATACTCTCCAACTATAATAAAAGGTTGTCAAATTTTCGGAAATCAAAAATCACTAACTTATATATCATTGGAACTATTAATATCCATGCTCCCAAGCATGGAGACAGTGGGTATAGAGAGTGACAGAATGAGTCTGATTACAGGTAAATCTTGACATATAAAAACTATAGCCTATTTATCACTGGCATCTAACAATTAAAATGTATTATTTTGAACTATGGATGAAGGCCATATCTATCCTACATAACTTCTATCCTCTTGGGTCTGGAATGCTTTGTTCCTCCTACTTGTCTCCTCCTCTACTTCCCTATCCTTCCCCCTAGAAAACCTTCCTTAGGGCCCAGCTAGTTACATATGTGGTACACAAGAAACAGATTGAGCGATCATTTTGCATAGATGGGCCAGTTTCCACTGCCCAAAGGTTGCTCTGGAACATGACTGTCAGGTATCAGAAAGTCCTGCCCCAGCTGCCTCCCTTCCTCAAGTTAGCCCCAATACAAAATCCTCGCTAAAGATTTTGAGACAAAGATCTAAGAAGTAAGTTTTCATGCAGTTTTCTTTGAGCTAGAGGCCTTAAGAGAGGTAGTGAGATGAGGCCCTTTCATGCCATTAGCTAATGCTCAATGCCAGTAGGCTGCATGTGTTCCTGCAATTCATCAAGGTGAGAATCTTTAAACCACAAACTAGGCTGTTCTGGTTGAAAATATATCTTTAAAACATTTTAACAGTGTGTCCAGTCAGTTTCATCTACTGGATATGGCTGTCAGGTCAGCATCACTCACATACATCTATAATAGTGTATTCTTTCAAAAATCGTTTATACACATTTAATATAGGCATATAGCCTAAGACTATATTGCCTCCCTACCATACTTGTGCCATTGTGGAACCAAAAGCCTGAAGATGTACATAATGTACTTTAAGACATTTAACTGAACAAGTCAGTGGGAGACAGGGCACTATAACACATTTCAATTCAATCTAAGACTTGTATTTGTGAATAGATGTCTCGTTATAATTTTATACTTGATATATGAAGATAAGCTATGTCAAAAATTATTCAAAGGCATGATCACAATAATACTTGTTTCATAGTTCTAAGTATTTTGATACATCAGGAAACAAAAATCAACTGGGATCCCTAATGAAAGGAAATTATTTCTTCTAAGTAAAACATGAATATTCACTTCAAAAGTGCAGAAATGTGCTCAGTGTTGAAGCAGGCTAAGCTAACAAGGATGATGGCCTCCTCCTCTGACTCTTCCCATGCTCAAGCTTTTGCATTACCATTTCTTTCCTCCCATTCCACCTTGTCTACTCCTGCGTGACTGCTCTTAAACCACACCTTTTAAAAAAGTTCTGTTTAGAGCATTCAACAGCAAAGTAACAGTACCATCAGGGCAATAATATGCTACTTAAAAAATGACAGGATTTGGAACACTCTATCTCATACTATATATTCAAAGCTGCATAGCTGTGTCTTACACATGCCTACACAAGGCTTGATGAATATTAATGTCATATAAAAAATAATTTTCACAAATCAGCTCTCTTAGTTGTTTAACTTCCCTAGGAACACAAGGCTTAAAGCAAAATTTCAAACTTAACGGTTTTTTATCCCAATGGGACAAAGAGTGCAACACTTTAAGGAAGTCAGAAAATGCAAACTTAGGTAGCAAAAGTAGGAAGAACCTTCATGTTCCCTGTTTGTCATTACCTCTCCCCAGTCAAAATCCTAAAACTCTTAGTAGTAGTATGAAAGGATATGAAAACAATTATACTCTCCCCACCTATATCATACTGAAACTGTGCTTTAAAACTTAGGAGAGAGGTGGATGCTCAGTGTTGTCTATATATCCATTATACATAGTTGAAGCTTTGAAATTAAGAAACAGCTTTGGAAGAAACAGCTGTACCAATGTGATAGCAAACAAGCCATTTTTAAATAAAAACTCACTTGAAAAAAGCAAGTGCATCTTCTGGGTATGTTTTGAGTGGGGACAACAGAGATCTGGACTAGATTTAAGATTATAAGGTATTCTCCAATAGAAAACCCTCCTGTAAGCCCCTCCTGAATACTTTTAAGACAGCAGTAGGCACAGGGGCTTTCAATAAGTACAGAATGGCTGCTAGTAGGAAAGCAAATAAATAAAAGGAGAGCCTACAACACAGTTCAAAATTGATACCTTAAAGGCCATAGGAATATAGTTATGGGAGGTAATCATTATTGCTGGAGGAGTCTATCCCCAAATAATAAATTTTGTATTAACTGTGGATAATCTATGAGAAGTTTTAATTCCAGGCAAGATTTTCCATTGCACCTCCCTCCCTCATACTGTGAGCCGTCTCTTACTAATGCTTAGCCTGTATTTTGTTCTGAAATTCCAAAAAGAGGGGAAAAGTCAAGCATATGACAATTCTGTCATGATGATTAACTGCTAATAAATGAAAACCGATTATAGAGTACCTAGCTTTCCTTGAAACTTTAATCCAATGATTAAAAATGTGATATAAAGAAATATGTAACATAGACTACAAGCTATCGTAGGTCTGGAACATGAGCCTTATATTACATTACATATTCTAATCCTACATGTAACTATCAGTAAACATCTTTTTTCAAAACATTACTACACAAAGAATTCCACAAAGCATACATTCAAACAAGAGGCATCTAAAGATTAAAAAAATTACCCGCTGTATTTTGTATAAAATAATCAACATTCTCTAATGTACACAAAGCCAAAAGATAAATATAATATCTGTGATGTCTTCAGTGACATCTTTAGTCTTCTACTAGCTCAACACAATCTTTTTGAAAAGAGCAGTGAAAATGACTGAAACTCACGGACTCTTTATTTTCCCCTCCTTACTCGACTTCTGCCAAATATCTGTGTATGTTCCTTCAATTACTAAAATATCTCAATCGTGGTAATATAAGAAAAGAGTAAAACAAAACATTCATCATCTCAAATAAAATTTTTGATGTCCAGGACTATAAAGCTTTCAGGGCTTCCACAAACAATTTTGTTTTAGTGTCATAATTCTATAGAACACTGTTCAGTAAAAGGTTTTGCTTTAAATTTTTTTCCTCAAACATGTACATACAAAATTATATCTGGTGATTTAAAAGAAATCACTTGGTAAGTGCTTTGCAGGAAGCATGCAAACGTTTGGTAAAGGAAGTAGGAATGTACATTCTAGCTAGTCCCAGCATGTTCAACATTAGAAAAAAATCCAAAGAGCAACCACATATCTGCTACAAACTATTTTCTTGCCAGAAAAGGCTATGCACTAGTTCATAGGTATAATCATATTATGCCTTCATCATTGCAGAGGAGCACAGAGGTATGAAAGATAATCAGAATGAATTAGTACTTTCTGAGAGTTAAATTATTTCCATGTTAGTCCTTATTTTATAGGACAATTTGTAGATCTTTTTTTCTTTTTCTAATATGATTAAACTAGAAAAAATTATTCAGCAGAATATGAATGTTATGTGAATAATACTTTCATCATTTATATTTAGCATGCTCCATCTTTTAAAAGTATTCCTTTGGGTGAAAACAGTATTTATCACTCCTTCTATATCAGAGTTTCTCAACCTTGGCAGTACCGACATTTTTGAACTGATAATTCTTGATAGTGGAGGGGTGCTGTCCTGTGCATTGTAAGATATTTAGAAACATCTCTGGCTTCTACCTACTAGATACCAGTAGCAACCCTCCCCTAAACCCACCCCCAAGCTGTGACAACCAAAATGTCTCAGCATTGCCAAATGTCCCCTGGCAATCAAAACTGACCTCCACTGAGAACCACTGCTCTAAATAAATGTACAAAAACTGAGAGGAAAACTTTCTCAATCAAACCAAATTCTTGGTCAAGTTTGGAATAGAAACTAAGTCTTCTCACTTCCAGATCAGTATTGTTCATACCAGAACACAATTCCTTTTTTATAGGTAAAGCATATGTCTAAAAGACATATTTTTTAAAATGTACACTGATTTCATATGATTCTGTCACTGGACTACTAAATTATTCCATAACATACCTCTCATGACAACCTTTAGAAAACTAATAGGGTAGAAAAAAATGTATAAGAAAATCGAATCAAAAGAGGATAAATGTAAATCATTAAATTACTTTTAAAAGGATTCTTTATATTAATGATAAACATCACCTTTAAAAAAATTATCTAGTATAACACATTTCTTTGAAAAATATCATGGCCCTCTATAACAAGTCTTTCAATGTTTCATGTAACCTGTAAAATTAATTTTACCAATGTTTGTTAATTATGAAAATGTATGATGAATTATTATACCTGTAGAAGAAATGTCAGTATTTGATGTGGAGATCCCAATGTGCTTGGCTATCCACTACAGTAAGTGTCATATTCTAGACCAAGTTAGGCCTTTACCTTACAAGTTTGTGTGAGAAGAGTAAAACTGCTGTTTTATCAAGGCTTCATGTTCCTGTTAAGATTCCTTCAGAGAGTTGATGCGTGCACAGATCTTCAGGGCTGGGCCTAGCTTGATATTCATTGCACTCATGAGATGGTCTTCTTTTAGCAAGAGAAGGGCCTGTCCATCAATCTCCTGTGCTCTGAATTCATCTGCAATATCCTGGCAGCCTGGAATTTGACCAGAGGATGGAAGTTAGAATTAAATATACAACAATTAGACATTACTCCTAACAGTCACAGTTATGCTCTCACTGGGTCTGAGAATCTGAAATACAGGCTGAGAAACAAATGAAATTTATTTATGGTAGTCTTGAGTTCACTCTTGAAGAATAGAGTATTTGCATTCTGAAAATAAGAATTAATTCAAAATCCAGGTAAAGCAATTTGTTTGGAATTCTTGCTCTAAAATAATGTTATAGAAATAATTCATAAGAGGTAAAAATGTACAAAGTCTAGATATAATACTGCCTTCACAAAAAGGACTATGGTGTTACCTCAAAGCATGCCACATAACAGGTTTGGGTTAACTAGTTATACCTCATGAACTTATCTCTGTATAATACATCCTTCACATATAGGTAAAGAGGAAACAAAAATATAATGTTTTGCCATTTAAATAACCTAGAAATATTTTCTCAAGTAAGTACCACTTTCATTATCATTTGTACCTTATCCTAATTTATAACCTTCACTTGACAAGTACATTTAAAATATTTTTATTGTTCACTCAGGACAGATCAAATCTCTCAAGATTGTATTACCAATCTATTGCAATGCTGCTGAAATGTATTACACTGCTTGACTTGTAACTTCAACTTCAAATCTTAGTATCACTGGGCTTGTCTCCACTTTTGTTAAGAAAACAATTCTCACTGAAATTATGAGCTTGCTGGTGAATTTCCTGCCATATAACCAATATTTTAGCTCTCAGTCTAAACCAGGTGCTTTAGCAGGTAACAATGCCAGTATCTACCTGAAACTCAAATGTTTTTACTGTCTACCAAATTTTCAATTCCAGATTACTCAACAAACTTACCCATTAAGGGTAAAGAAACCAATAGGAAAGGTAATGAATTAAGCAGCTGAGACAAGAGAGAATACAAAACATGGAAGCTTTCTTGAGATACAGTAAAATTTTAAGATGAATTTAAGAATACACATAAAACTGACAGCTTAAGTTTTCTATTTTATTCAAATCAGCATTCTAAGGGAAAACACAAAGAAAAGATAATGAAAAATGAAAATAGTTACATTACACTTTTGGATGCCACAATTTTGCTAGTTCAATTATCCTTTCTACTTGCAAATGTATCATCCTCTTGTTTATGTAAGATTATGTCTTACAACCCAGCACAAAGCACAAAGCATTATAGGTACTGAATACATAATATTTGTCAATAAGGACTGAATTAGTAAATACACAATAAACAAAAATATAATCTGCTACAGAAGAGCTATCTGTAAGAGTAATATAAACATTTTTTCCTGTGTACAGCTGTGTGTCCATTTTTTCTCTTGCTTATTTCTTTTCTCATGTCCTCTGTTAGTTGTATCTTTACTGTTTCCTATATAACAACTAGCTTTTCAATTTCTATTTTAATAATTTCTCAGACTTTGAAAAATTCACATTTCAATACCCTCTACAAAATTTTTATGCTTTTGCTCATTTATCTTATAAAAGAAACTATAGTTGAAATGGGATTACTCACCATAGAAAAGCCCCTTTTCTTTTCCCAGAGGTAGCTCAACAAAACTGGGCAGACAAAACTGACTAATCTTGCATCTAGTTGTGACTTCATCCTTCTTTTTATGAAATAACTAATGTTCTTCTCTCTTCAGTCTTACTTACAAGAACACAGGAAAGAAAAGAAGAGAGAGAAAGATAGGGTGGGACTTACTTAGATTCAGAAAACAGGAGCAATGAGAAGTAATGAGAATTATAAGAGCTACATTTGGGAATAGAAACAAGGAGTTCTCCATGAGGAAAATATGTAGCACATTCCTGTTCCTCTGTATTGTGAGATTCCTCTTCACATATCCTCTTGTAGGTGGACAGTAAATGTATTAGCAAAATAATAAAGAACAAAAAGTGTTTTGGGAATTAGCACGATCAAATAGGAATGCATTTTAGATCACAACTTTCTTAAGCTAACCACAAAAAAAGAGTAGTTACATCAGTATAGAAATAAAAAAATAAAGTGACTTAGAAAAATTGGAAGCAAGTATGCTTCCAGAAACTCATTACAGAAAAATATATTTTAGAAACAATTTTAAGTGCTCAAGGTATACTGAGATAAAGTTCTGAGTTTCTGACATTAACATCTACTTTGGTAAAATGCCTGGATCCCAGGGATGTGTACAAAACAAACACCAACTGACACTGAGCTAGCCAGTCAGCTGAGCTAGCTTCACCTCACCAGAAGCAAGTGCAGTGCAGCTCTTAGTACGGGCAAGGACCTCTGCACGTGGGTCCCAACTGACCTTGCAAGTGTCTGGCATCACTTCTCCAGCTAAACTCAAAACAAAACACCCTGCACAAAAATTGACCACAGTAAGGTTGGTGAAAAGGTATCACGCACCACTCAATACTACAGAATAAACAAGTCCCAATACTGATATTACAAAAACCAGTAAACAGTCATGTTTTTAAAAATGATTCCTAGTTTATGCCTACAGAAAAATCAAATCTACTGTGCATTCACACTTGAATAAATAGAGGACAAACTGATCTCTCCAAAAGGCAGTTCACCACAGCCAGGAAGGGTTAAAGAAGATAACCTGCAGTAAATTGAAAATAAGAATTGTTCCCATAGATAACTTTTTAATGCAGAAAAAATTAGAAGGTGGTAATTTTTCTTTCTGGTAACAGCTCTGAGATTCTGGTCTACTGCATACAAGCTCTAACATAGTCTGAACAGGATGGTTAACAAGATGATATACAAAGAGAAGAGAAAACTGGAGGAGTAAATATAAATGCCCTGATTAAAGAGGGAAGGAAGCCTATCTCAACTGGAAAGAAACAAAATACAAAAGAGATTACAAAATTTACAAGTTTGTTCATTCTATTTAAGAAAAGCTTGGGAGTAGACTACTCAGGGAAAACAAACAGCACTGAATGAGAGCTAAAAAAAGCTCAAAACGGTATTTACAAAGTCCAGAGAAGCAGAAAGAAATGATCATTAAGGCATTTTCTGGTATGAGATTACCTTAAACTATAGGCATTATGCAGAGAAAACTTTCAGAAAGGTGATATAACTAACCACACAAATAAGCTTATTATTTGGCCTGTCAAAGCAGTTTGGAAACACTCCCATTTCATAAGTAAAGAGAAGAGTCATATTAACCAGACTCTAAAACAGTAATAAGCAATTCTAAATTATATAATAGCTGTGTCCTTTTTATGACATATAATGTTTTCTAAATACCTAGCAACAAAATTAAGTGTCTAGATGAGCTCTGTAAGACAAGCATTTTAGGTTATAAGGAATATTAAGTTTTATGTTTTTCTGTTTAACTCAAATGAAGCAAGAATGAGACAAAGGAATTTGCCTTCGTTCTAGTAAAGTAGCCACATGGCAAATGGATGCTGGGGAAAATTAGCCTAAATAAAAAAAGAAGTGAAAGAAGAATCAGCAGTATCTATTATTTGTTAATTATTTGGGCAACTACTTTCCTCAGGATATAAACCAACTCTCTTCTACAAAGGAAAAGAAAACTTCCCCAAATGAAAATCAGGCTCACAAACAGATCATGTGGCCCACTTGGAAGAGTGAGACTACTTCTGAAGATGACAGAATCAAAGCCCAGCCCCACGCATCCATATAGACTCTGAAGTTAATTCCCAAGATAGCTATACTGGTCAAAAACTAAAATTGGTTTCCTTAGTTACTAAAACCACAACCAATAAAGACTCAGTATCTTCTAAATACATCCAGTTTAAAACAGATTCTAAATCCACATGGTCAGCAATTAATTCACACCTAAGTTTTGTGGGCGTATACACATTTAAAATCTTCCCATAGAGTATCTCCACTTTAAACAATTCCATCTTTCTTTAGAAGCGGCCATATTTTTTTTAAACTTAGCATTTCTAAAACAAGCTATTGATAAACTAATTTAACAAAATCTCACAGAATTCTGTATATGAAGTAAAGTGGGTGACAGATTCTTTACAACTGTCATTTCTAAATATATTTTCTTGTATAGCATGTGAGCTCTAAGTATGCTTCTAAGACCTTAGCTGCCATCAGAGAAAGACTAATTAGCAACAACAGCTAATTAGCTTATTAAACTGTAAAAAGTTAGTAGACAAGTTCAAACAGAATGTATTCTTCTAGAAAGCTTGTATCAAGAGAAATGATATGATTCGCAATAAAACCAAAAGGAAATAAATTTTTTGTTTTAGTCTCCTCATTTTCCATATGCATAAGGTCAAAGTGAATGACAAGATTTACTGATTTAAAATATATATATATACACATATATAGTCTTAACATATATAACTAGTGTGGGTCTCATCATGAGCAAAGGTGCAGCTGTCTTTAGTAGCCAGCCCCTTGGAGAAAGTGGGTATAAAAGATTATTGTCGTTTTAAGGAAAAAAGATAGAGACTTAAGGTGATGGAAAGAGTATCAAAATGAGAGAACAGGAAAACATAAATAAGAAAGTTACCCTCAATATTAGAATGAATATAACTGAATTTCAGCTCTCTATTTGAAAATAAAATTTCAGAA